>NC_080632.1:20721561-21014061 GCF_027887145.1 Ammospiza caudacuta
GTAGAAGTACTGTATATAGCTACAATTACATCTCTCTTCCATCTGTGTCTGCACCCAGTAAAGTTATTTGTTTATGAATCATGAAAAATATTGGTTCTTGCCTTTATCAAAATGAGCACCCTGAGCTGACCCAAGCAGCAGTGTCATAGCAGGCTGAGCTCAGTTATTTGCCTGCACAGAAGTTACCAGCCCAATACATCCATTTTACATCCAATGAGATTTGATTGGCTGCAACAGAGTTAACTCTGCCTTATAGGCGTGCATGTGGTAATGATGTCCAGAGTTTCCATTCACACTGGTGATTTGAATTCTGGTTTTTGTGGTACATATCTGGGACTGCATTATATAACAATAGCTTTTTATTCTACTTAAATTCCCTCTAAAAACCCAAACCAGCTCTGAATTGCCCAGACATGCATTTATTTACTAACAACAGAATTTCTATCCTCTTAAATACCCAAGACATAGACATAAAAAATATTCTCATATAATATATTTATGTAAGACTTTACAAAAATATTTAAAATTAAATTAAAATACTGATAAAATAATCTAATTAGTGAGTAAGCGTAATTTGTGAAAGCTAGAAAATTGCTAAATAAAATTCAGCAGCTTAACCTTAGCTTTGTTCTGGCCTTGTATGTGTAATCTGCCTATCCCTATATGGTGTCCTGTGAGAAGACAAAACACATAATGCAAGCCACGTTGTACCAGGCTTGACCTTCATATCCCAGGCTGAGTTGTCAAAGCTGTCAGGAAGTATACATAAGATCATGATTTTATTTATATATTGGGGGGAGGAGAGATAAATAACATGAAAAGAAAGAACAGCTTGGCTTTCACACAACAGGCAATGGCACCCTTGAAAACGAAATTATTTGCTTCAGTAGTTTAATGACTGGGCGTCTTTACCTTCTGTGATGCTTGCCCCCACATGAAGTGAGAATGGCTGTCGAATCCTGTCACACAAAAAAAATTCACAGGCTTAATTAACACTAGAAAGCTTGTTAAGCTAAAGGGCTAAATATAAATTTAGCACAAATCACTCACACCTACGCCCTCTCAGTGTCTTTCCCACCTGCTGAATAGTCCCTTTCAGTAGAAGCTGCTTTTGAAGCTGACACAAATCTGATAGTCAGCAAAACACAATAGTGAAGCTGCTTGATTTCTGTAGTGTCTTTGCTACAAAAAGAACTTCAACCTTCTCTGCCCACCTCCCTCTAAGGATTTCTCAATCTCTGAAGAGAAGAAAGAGATGCCTGACCCTGCCGAATCAATGTGATGCATGGAAGGCTGCCCCCCACTCATACCCAGTGAGTACAGAAATTATGCCAAATCAGCATCCACACTGCTCTACACAGAGGAAAATATAGGAAGTGAAAGGCTGAGGTGAGTTAAGCCCCAAGCTCCGCATTTCTGCTGCTTACAGTTAGTGCCACAAATTTTCTTCAGCTTTTCTTTACTCTTTTGAAAATAAGTCATTCTAATTCCACAGTATCTCAGATTCTTCTGTGATCAAAAGATTTTTGAATTTAGAAAGTGTTAATTCCCTTTTTTTTTTTAATTAACTTACTTTCTCTTATTATGAGCACTGGGAAGGTGTCTGCTGGCATCAACAAACTGATGTCCTGATGCCTTAGCAGAATTGAGGCACAGCAGGAACCTCCAAACACCAAGGGAGCAAAGCCCATAAACAGTTGTACAGCATGGAAAACCCTTACTGAAAAATAAAGAGAAGAGCTGTGAACATCTGGCATCCCAGGCAGTGCTCTGAATACTCTGCATTTATAATGCATGTATGCGCAGTGGTGATTGCTTAACATCCTCCACTGCTTCCTGCCAAGTAAACACCCAAGAGCACTAGAGGGCTTTTGTTGGATCTTTCCAGGCTGGAGCACTGGTTTAGGCAGCTTTTCATCCAGTAGCCCCACCGGTGGGGTCATTTTTACTCTTCTTGTAAAAAGTACCTCTGAAACCCACTTTGGGAATGGAGAGGAGCTGTTGAGGGGATGCAAAAAAAATTCCCATTTCAAGACTCTTATCCTGCTGCTAGAACAGGAGAGAGGGGTTTTGACAGCTGTCCCAGTTCTCTTCCCCATCCCTGGCTCCCTGGCATGTTGTTGCATGCTCTCAGCTCCTACAACATCACAGGGCAGGACACTGCGCCATCCTCAGCTGGACCAAACAAATGTGTGTTCAGGCTGGACATTAAACCCAGCTGCCTTTCAGCTTTTCAGCTGCCTCCTGTGACTGCCACACTTTCTGCCTGCAGATAAAATTATGCAAACAAGCCTGAGAGATAGCACAGCAATGATTTCTATATGCATTTATTTTATATATATATATATATATATATATATATATATATAACTATTAAATACTAATATTCATTTAATTGTAACAAGCACTGTGTTATATAGCTTGGATCCAAATTAGAGAGAGAGAGGAAGGAATCCACAAACGTTGTTGAGGTTCTATTTATTTATTTATTTGAAGTTGCAACTGTCATTGAAATTTCTCATGCACTTTGCCTTCAGCTGAACCTGTTTTGTTTTTTTTGTATTCTATATACATATTTTTGCCATTATTTTTCAGTTCTTGACTTCAGAGGCCTGTAAATACATCTTCAATAATAAATATTTCTTTCGTTGTTGTTCATGATAATTAGTACACCACCAGTCTTTTTCTCTGATGTTCCACACCTGTATAAACTCCTCAAGACACTGCAGGGCAAAATCTAACACCCAGAACCTTAGTAGTATGTCGGTTCTTTGCTTTCACTGATTTCTTTGAAGTTCATTCATACTTAGGGAGATTGGCCCTTACTGTACTGATTTGACTCCAAATGAAAAAAATGTTATGTCAATTTAAATGAAAACCATAATCCATATGCAAGAAAGCACAACTGAGATGGTGTTAGAAATTCTATCTAAGTATCGGTCTAGAAATTTTGTCAAATCCTTTGTCACAGTGAGATCCTTTCTTTTTCTAGTAAGGATCAAGGTTCCACTTCACAGGACTTCATATAATCAGAAACACATCTAGAGAATTTGCAGCATGGAAAAAAGAAAAAAGAAAACCAACAGAATTTTCTTTGCTTCCTTGGAACCGCTCTTTGACATGAAACTGTATTTTGTAGTGTACTGTTGACTGCCAAATTCACCTGTAGACCTCCTTTGGGAATTGAATGAAGTCTGGATCTGTCACCCTGCAGCACTGCCTCATTCTGCCACCTTCAGACAGGCATTTACACCAAGACACCTGCTCAGTGAAGGCAGTTAGATACTAACTGGCTCATAGTAATCTACAGTCATTCAGGGTCTGCCAGACGGCAGCATCAAAGCCATAGTGACAATAAACCTTTTAAGCAGAAAAGTTGTTTCCCCTCCAGAGCTAGTGATTATTTTTGGGAGACCTTGAGGCATGTGTCTTAATTTAAAGACATGCAGTGCCCAGGGATTTGGTAGTGAAAGAGATCAAGCATAAATCACAAGTCCAAACCCTTTCACAGGGCTACTGCTAGGCTTGCATCGTGATCCAGTGAGTGTTTCACAAGCAGGCAGATGCACACTGATGCTCTCAATGCACAGGCCAATGCTCAAAATGAAGGAGAGAAGCGGCAGTGTTTCGTTTTCTTGCTGTGCAGGATGCTGCATCAGAGCAGGCAGTTGTCGCCTAAAATGTACACAGCTGTGCCCCACATCTAAAAAGAACAAAAACAAAGTAATCCAGCTTTTTTTTTTTCTGTTGGTTAAAAGGGTCTGTGTGATTCAGGGTAAGACTGACACTGTCTCTGTGCCAAACAATCTTCTTTGTCATGGGACACATGAAGATGCAACTTCTCTGCAGGGAAAAGTACTGATGGCAATGTATTATTGAAGAAGAACATAGTGCTTTGGCTCCAATTTTGATTCCCATTATAAGGTAATGCTGTGGCAATGTTCTGTTAATACAATGCATTTTGGCAGTGTTTTGCTTCATTGCCCTTTTTAATAAAATAGAGGGTAAAATAGCAGTGATAGATCTGCTTAGTGTGTTAACTCAGGTAGCAGTCTTGTTTCTCATATCCAGACCACAGAAGAGCCCTCTTGACTGGACCTTGCATCTGCTTGTACTTTGTGACTACTTCTGTTCCCTGAAAGACAATCTGATCTGCATTGCAGATGATTCTTTAATCCTCAGGTCCTACTGGAGCATAACATTGCAAACAGCTGGCTTGAGAGCTGCAGGCCGTTCAGCATGATTTGAGGCTGTGAATACACATCATCTCCTGGCTGCAAGTGTGTCCGTCCACAGGTTGCTGCCCCTCTGCCACCCCTTCTCTGTGTCATTGCCTTCCTGCTCAAATGAAATTCTTAAAGAGGAAAGAGACAGGTCAAAGCCACTCTGAAGAAAAATACTAAGTGGTATAATAGCAGTTGATTTCCTTACCCATTTTTTCTGCCTCAAACCAATTCTTAAAGTCATTTGCTGAACCTAATTAGCAAATGACTCAGCAGGTATCCCTAGAGCAAGGTTTTATTTAAAAATCAGACACACATGGGCAAAATCAGCAGCCATTTATCAATCAGCTATCCCTCCAGAAAGAGAATGTAGGGCTTTGATTGTCCTCCAAGTTTTATTATCTTTTCTCTCCTTTGAAATTGAGTTAGACCACTGAAAGTGAGGACTGGTTATCTTTGTCACATATCAGCCCTATTTTGCAGCCAGGCTGCTACTCTCCCTTGCAGCCCTGAAAGCAGTATAGCAAAAGATTCTCATGTTTTTTGAGAAATCTTGAATATGAATGAAATCCATCTATTGACTACCTGCTTCTCTCATTCATGGTCAAAACACAGGAGAAGGAAAATCAACTCAGAGATTTTGCATGGGTCACTTAGCAACCAAGTAGTGAGCACAGAATCAGTTTCCATCTGGGGCCAAACACCAGGTGTTGAACAACGAACGTAGAGAGAAATATCCTTTCAAATTTGTGGTAGTTTTGGTTTAAAAATGTTGCAGTCTTTTCCTAAGATGAATGAGGGAAGCTTCTTCTTTACTTTAAACTTGAATTAGATACTGAAATGAGTCCCAGCAGAAAGAACAAAATGTTATCAGATAAAGAGCTTTCCATACCAACAGGAAATTTCTGCTGGTTGCAACAGCTGGGGAGCTTGGATTAAGGTCTTTTTTTCTGAGAGTCACAGTATTTGCTCTTTATCTTGTCATTTTGGGCCCCCAAGTGCAGCCTCTGATTGGAGGGAAAAAAAGGGGAAAAAAAACAGAGAAAACAAATATGGTTAGTAAGATGGATAGTAGAGAATAAGTGAGAAACATTGTGCAAGAAAGATGTCACTCAAAGGAGCTCCTGTGAGCTCCAAGAGCTACAGGTCTTCTTTACCCATGCCTGCCTCACTGCCCTCCTGGTTTTGTAGTTAATTAACATCTCTACCCACTGAAATTTCAGCATTAGCAATTCACTTAATATCAAGTGAAGCGGCACTGCTGAGAGGGATGCAATACCAGAGGTTACTCAATCACACTGAAAGGTCATTTTAATATGCTGCTTATTTACACTTCCTTAATTGCCTACAAATGGTTACAGCCAGTGGACTCTTGCACTAGCTTTTTGTGACACCCTGGATGAATCAAACATCCATCAGTTCTAAAAAAAAAAAATGAGATGCTATTTGCTGCAGAGTGACTCTTTTACTTCACTAGATCCTTGAAGGAAGTTGATGCATGTGCTCTGATTCAAATGCATGCCACCATTTTTGAAAATCTACATATTTCTTACTCTTTTGAGAAACAAGGCACTAAAAGAAAAGATACATTTAATTCCATTTTACCAATATATCATCATCTTTTTTAAGCAGCTCTCTGAGTAGTTTCTTCCCTTTCATAATCTAAAAAGCCTATTTTAATGCATAGATCCTTTGACATTATTTCCCTTTAGGGAAAAACTTTTCTTTTTCTAGGAAAAAAATAAAGAAAAAATGTTCTTTTTTTTTTTCTAAATTAAAAACCCGGTTTTCTTTTTTTTTTTCTCTGTGGTAATATATTCAGCTACACTCTTAATATCCACTCTTCAGATACATCCCTAATACCCTTAATAAAACACTTATTTCTGAATTTATTAATATATTTCATTTGATAATTCCTAAAAGAGAGAAGAAAAATGGAGACAAAAATGTATTCGGAGAAATTAATGTTAGGGAAAGGCATTTAATTAATATTTTTTGACTTTAATGATACAGAGCCAGTTGAAATTCAGGTAGCAACAGAGAATTATATCTGCCTCACATTATTATCTCCAAGCATAATATTCATAATTTTAAAATTGTGATTGCTGCAAATGTAATTATTAAATCCAGAGATCTCATCACCATATCTGAATGAATGTGTTAGGCTGCCAACCTTAAATATTTTTAGTTTTACAATATCCTGCAAACAAATTCATTTTCTGTAAATATGGTCAAAAACCTCACAGACTACTGTGATTTATAAAACCTGAAGAAACTTATAGGATTACTTGTAGCTTAAATCTAGATTTTTCTAATTCTGACTTCCAAGGCTTTCATGGATTATAGAAAACTGGTTTTAATCAAACCACCAAATTTCACTTCTTGAGGGATTTCTCCACCATTATCAGCCCACTCAGGATTTACCCCAATTATTTTAAAATATAAGTGTTTCCTTAAAGTTAGTTTTAAGTAATTCTGTAGTGCCATAATTAGCATGGATCCTCAAACACAGATTAAATACTCAATGTAGTATGCTGGCTGCAAAAGATCACTCATCATCACCTAATGCAAACTACTCATCTGAACCTTGAAAAGGGAACTCAGAGGAAAGGTTTGCACTAGCTTTCTCGGGGCATTAGCTTAGGTGAAAGATGAAATTATTAACATCTGTAGGGTCTATCAGTTTAAGAAATATCACTTTTAAACACCACCTACACCAGAACTGCCAACTACCAGAACTCTTTGTAGCTGGATTGGTAACTTTTGTTATTTGTCAAAGAAGCTAAGTTTGTTACCAGATAAAAGTTCTTCTTGGAAGATACCTCCTGGCATCTTCAAGTTTTTCATTCTGTAACATCAAAACTTCCAAAGTGAGATGTCCTCATGGCTTCCCCACAATAGAAAGGCTAACACATAGGTAGCAGAATTCTGCAGGTAAAAATAAAAAAGACACAGATTAGTCATTTTGACAGGGTTTTCCTCTTTTAAGTAAAATCTAGCTATGTTTTGAAACCAGCACCTCTTCCAAAATGTCAATTCCAAACACTGACTTTTCTGCTCCTTTTCCTAGTTTTTTACTTCCCCATATCTTCATCCCATAAAAGATTTTGAATCAGTTGAGGTCAGTGCAAAACTGCTTCTCAACAAAAGACAGCTGCCTGCAAATATTTTGTGGTTCTTTACCAAATCACACATCAGCTTCATAATGTTTCTCATTATCTGTCCCAACACACTGCTTGCACAGTTCAGTGCAATACAATATTCTGTGTAAAATTCACAACTTTGTACAGAGAATTTTATTTTATATCCCGTAAAGAAAGTGCTGGCAGAGTAATTTAAATGTCCAAATAAACCTCATCAGTTTCTGTTTGGTTATGCATGTGCCCTGCTACACCTCTTCTCCTTGTAAATAGAGAAGGAACAATGCAATCTGGTTAAGGTAACTTTAGCCAGTTACTCTGAGCTAACTCCAAATGGTAATTCTTCTACTAAAAATAGATTGATATTGGATTCAGTGCCCCATGGGATCAAGAATTAATCCAAAAGAAATATTTGCCAGGGAAGGAAAGAGTAGAATATTTATTTGACAGAGATATGATCGAGAGGTGTGAGGCCAGGGTGGATAGCCAAGATCTTAGAGTGGCCAATTCAGCTTCTTGTACACTTGAAACTCCTTGGCTTCAGTTTCGCAGCCTCTGCAGCAGAAGCGATAGTTACTCACTGCAACTATTTTACAGGTCCACTCTGAGATTAATCAATAATTGTAAAGTCCTTTGAAGATCAAAATCGCCACGAGAAAACCAGCGGCCAGGATGACAAACAAACCTTTTCAAATACAGTGTTGTAGCTGAATGTATACCTGCTGAACCTAGTGGCATTTTTTTTTCTGCCCCAAATCCATTTCAAGGAGCCCAAGCAATTATTATCATATAAGAGTGGCACTGAGATCACTGGCATGACAGAGCTGAATTTCGCCCAGTGTGTAAAAAAGGAGAAGTCTTTTAAAACTATGCACAAATCCTATTCTATCAATGTTATCTTGCGCTTACAGGCACAACCTGAGCTTTTCTGAGCCTGTGTTTTAAGATCTTTCTCTGCCTGGACTCAAAGCAGTAATTTATGCAGCCTTCTTCAGCTGGGGCTTAGCCAGGATGCCTGGTTGTACGTTGCCCCATCATCTAACAAGAGCCCACATGTGAGAATGTTACACAATACTACACAAGAGGTGGCAAGCTGACTAGCAAGTCATCATCCAAAATGTAGGGAGTGTTATGCCATCAAACAGACGGTGAGGAGCTCAGCCTGCCTGTTCTGCATTGTGAATGCGCAGGTCTGCAATTTTCAATGCCAGTAAAGACACAGCACCAGGTGAGAACTCTTTGCTGCTTGGACTGAGTCACAGCTGCAGCACTGGACACCACATTTGAAAGCCAAATGAGGAAGGCCTGACCTGAAGATAGTACCCAAAAAGCATTTCTGGATGGATCCTTGAAGCAAGGCAGAGTCCTCTCTTCGCTCCTTGCTCCTGTGACTCAGTGCTGCTCAGCATCCTTCCAGGAGTATTCCTCCCTGCTCCCTCAGCCCCAGTCGCATTCACTAACTGACCAAGAATCGTGCTCCGAGTAACAAATGTCCTCTTTTCCACAGCAATGCATTTCAAATTTAATAGTACAATACACATAACACATGCAGCTATGCCTCCCATCCCCGTTTCCCTTTCTCTCCCTTTTGATTCAATGAGGCTGAGCCCAGCGTCTTTTGTCTTATGGATTGTGATCCCTGTGGATTGAAGGTCTCAGAGGAAAGAGAAAGAAAGGGATGTTTTTAACTTTAGTCCTCTGGCATCACACTTACAACTGTAATGAAATTTTTGGCATTAGAATAACAGGCCAGTGTTTTAATCTAGAACATTAGTCACACAGTTCAGGTGAAAAACAGTGAGCAAATTACATTTTGCAGTAGAAATGAAGGGATTAGAGAACTGCTACCGTAAAATAAATTCTAGCTATTATGTCCAGATATCAGATTTAACAAGGTAAGGGAGTCCTTGATCAATCATAGGTAAACTATTTTATCACTGTATCCCTGTAAAATGAAAAAGGTTTCTTGCTGCAATTAAATTTCCTATCTCAAAGCCAAACCAAACTGTGCATTACATTGGCAATGTAAGGAAACTGATCTCTGATTATCCATGACAATAATTTGGCTAATGGTAGCACTTTTAGGAGCCCTCCTGTAAACAGTTTGCCAGCTGCTGACATGCCATATGCACTGAGAAAATTAGCCTAATTGCTTTGTCTGCAGCTGACATAATTCCCAGTTAGTATATGTGGGTTTGTGGAATGCATGTTTAATTTAGACTATGAGGATAGCTGTGAGCACAAGATATCTATTTGGGCAGGCTGACATCTGAGGCTCTTGCTCCTTCTGCAAACCAAGTCTGTTAACCTTGAACCTGCTCCAGTGCCCCAGCAAGACACAGGCTACATGTGATCTAAAGAACCTGGGCCTTTGTCACACCATGACCCATTTGGCAAAAGATCACACTGCCTCAGCAAAGGCCCTGAAACACAAATTCTGCACAGTGTTCACTCCAGATACCATAGCAAGCCAGAAGGTGACCTTGCTTCCTTTTTCATTTACTCACTACGAATTTATTATACAAGGTATTGGTATGCAGGAGACTTTTCCTATGCACTGAGGAACACAAGAGCTTTATTAACATTTTTCAAATAAAAATCTGTGTTGTAACACAGGACTTAGCAAAGAAATATACAGAACAACATATACAATGTATGTTGTTCTGTATGTATTTACTTGGTGAACAAATGTTCATATGTTCATATGTATTTCAAATGTTCATATGTATTTACTTTGTGAACAAATAAGCAATTATTGAATATTTTGAAAGCATCACAAATGCTACAAGTGACCCTACAGGACCAATGAATTTTCTTTCAAGGGATGCAGACTACCAATTGTGAATGGTCCCAATCTCCCTTCAGACAGAGGATGTCTGTAAGAAGAGGTTCTGTCTTTTGACATTGCACAAACCTTCTCCTTCTTCTGACCTCTTCATTCAGCCAGTGACTCAGCCTGATATCAGAGGGCAAACACTTACCTGATGAGATTGAAAGCTGAGGTCCAGACCCGCTGTGATAATTAAAGATCATCAAGTGCTTTTTCTAAGTGGAGGTTTGTTTCCTGGCTAAATTGCACTTCAGGTAATGGCACTCTTAAATCACCTTAAATTACCTCCCTGGCTCAAACAGAAGAGTTTCATCCCAGGCATAGTTTCAACTGGAGACAGACACCTTCACTTTCTCTTCTGCTGGGATCATCAGCATATTCAGCCTTACAAAGTGCAGAATTTCCCCTCAAAGGCTGCAGAATTTCAAGCCACTTGGCTCCAATCCCGTTTCACAGCTTGTGTATTAATTAATGAGACACTGTTACTCAGGCCAGACACTGAAGAGTTGGGGCTGGCACTGTGGTGATCCAAAGCTGCATGGTCTGCAGGAAAGTTGAATCAGGCTCTGAATTTTGGGCAACCAGGGAGATAATTTTTTTCTTCTTAAACAGACAGGAAATGGTGCTGTAATGTCTACTTTAAACTAACTTAGAAGGCTTCAGAGACAAAGTACATGTCAGAATAAGGTCAGATGATTAGCCCTAACTTCCTGCCACTAGCTGCAAAGTATTCTGGTAAGAAGGAATGGTATGATTTAATCTCACAGTCATTCACTGGGTTGCTACAGGGGCCCCCAGTAGCAGTGTTACAGGCAGGTGTGAGGGTCTGGAGAGTTATTGCCCAAACTCACTTTGATAAAACACAAGATGGTGTCTGTAGCAGGCCGTCAACATCAGCTGGCTGCTGTAAGACACCAGGGTGTTTAAATCCCTGTTGCTTGACACAACAGGGATGCTGGGACTCCGAGGTTTTTTATGGTCTCTAGCAATAAGCACATTGCAATTGCTCAAAGCCATCCCTACTCCTGTGCCAGCAGACTGTCTCTGTTCATCTTAATTTCTGTTCTTTCTTTGTCTGGTATCTTTGTCTTCCTTGCCAATCTTCTGCTATGGCATACTTTTTCTTCAACAGCCCTAGGATTTTGTGCTTCTGATCCTCCTCTGCTATGTCCCACATCTACTTCATTTTGTCTGTCAACATTAAGACTTCCATTAACCACACTAAAATTCTCCTGGATGTCAGCATAGGAAGCACTTCAAAACACAAGGCAATGCATCCACTTCTACAAAGACAGGTCCAGAGAATGCCCACAGCAATAAGTGTGGTGTCCCAGTATGAATAGCAGAGAACAATTTCATTGACATCCATAGATACAATGGATCCTAGTCGTCCTCTTGTGCCAGAAAGCAAGTTGACCTACTCCTGGAGTTGTTATCCAGGACCTCTTCAGGCAGACCTTGCAATAGCTAGTATTTTGTGCCAGATGAAACAAATCTAAGCAATTTGTCTTTTCAATATCGCCTTCTTTCTTTGTTGTTGAATACTCCTACTATCCTGCCTCATGAAGCCCAGACAAAAAGCATTACAGAATCACAGAATACACTGAGTTGAAAGGGACCCACAAGGATCATCAAGTCCAAGTCCTGACCCTCAGCAGGATGATCCTCAAGAGTCACACCAGGTAACAAAGGGTATTTTTCAAGAAAATGCAGAATTAATCCATTTGATCCTGCTCTCCCCATGCCACAGAATTACTTCATTTGCCAGTAGTCTGGAGTGCTTTGGGCCCAAAATCTCTGGAGGGGAATCTGAGCAGTCTGCCAAGGAAAACACACAGGTCATACATCAAAATGTCACGGAGGAATGTGAGACTTCAGCAGGAGAGAGCAATGCTGCTCATTTTATAAGAGCCACATCAGATCACCTCATGTAAACACAGCCAGCAAAGGTTTTCAGAAGGCCAACATACCTGTATTCACTTCATGTGGGATGCAGATGTTTTCCACCAAAGCTATACCTGCAGGATCTTCTCTTATTTGGTGGAAGGGAACTAAACCCAAATTGTGTTCTAACTTTGAGATGCAGAATTTCTTTCATCTTGTCCCAAGTCACATTGCTTTCTGATTTATGTCCCATATATTAAATAATTTACAACCAAGGGACCTGCTGGGCTGGCTGACACTCATCTTTTTGCCAGGATCATAGCCTAGAATATTTGAGTTGCTTTTTTTTCTTTGTATTAGTCTGAAGAGAAAAGGATTTGATCCAGTTAAAGAAGTGATGTGGTTTCCTGCTTGAGCTTTCGTTTGTTTGGGTATTTTTTTGTTGTTGTTTTTTTCTTGTAATTAGGGATACACAGTTTATATTGCCTTTAATCACAGCATATGCACTCTGTAATTACTCTGTAAATACATGCATATGAATTGTTTATATGTGTGGAGGTGGGAGAGCAAGAAAGTAGAGGTAATTATGTGTATAGGGAAATGTAATGATTAATTATCTGGAGTACATAATCTTACCAAGAGGCTTGATAAAGTGCAAGCGCAACTGTCTCTCCTGTGTGTTAATTACTTACAGAGAGTTTGATCCAGCTGTTTCTACTCATGGAAATTCCCATTCCAGTCTATCTGAAGGGAAGTCCATAGGCTGAAACCTGTGAGTGCTTTCCCTGAGCAAACAAATCACATCCATTTACATTCACCCTAAAATGCAAGAAGCTGCCATTAGGTCATGGGGCTGATTATGCATTTAGCCCAGTTTAACCTTTCAGCCTTGCACCAACAGGAAGAAATGAGATGTGTTATCACTGCAGCTCATCAGATTCAGGGGAGACAGAAGAGAGCTGTGCACAGTTGAAAAGACCTAACCCAGGATGTCTGAGTAAGCACAACATTTGTCATTGGTCTCTGTAACAACCAGGTACATGGAAGAAATTTGCTTTTTACATCAATGACAGAGGGGACTGAGCCAGATTTTCACACCCTTCATCAAGGCAGTTTTCCAAAAGTACTCCACAGACAGTGAGCTGCTTGTAGGAAAAGCCTGTTTTTTTCTTCCAGAGTTCAATGTATTAGCAAATAGTACTTTGTCAAAAAATTGCAACATGCCTTAAGTTTGGATATTTTCAAGGAAAATGCCACTATGTTAATGAACCAGGCACCACCTCCCTCAGGACCTGGTGGCCAGTCAAGCAGTATGACTTATCATGGTGTGGAGGTGCTGTTTTGCATTTGGGAGCAGAGAAGAGGCAGACAAAGAACCCCTAAACTCCCTGACTCTAATAGGTTTGTGCCAGCCAGACATGGCACAGTGATACCAAACTGATACTAAACATATATGCTTTCTTACTACACATACTAACTACTACGGATCTTTCATTTTTGCTTAGCTAATTTTAGCAAAAGTTTTTCTTTAATAGTGTTGTGAAAAATGCATTTCATGAGTCCCCAAATTAGGCTCTCAAGCAGCAGTACCTTTTTCTTTAGCATCCTTGCTGTCTCCAGAGCCCTCGCTTTGCCACCAGTTGTGATGACAAGCAGAGCTGATACAAGCATGCTCTGTTGCAAGCAGGGGAAGTCCCAGCTTAGATCATCACCTTCATAACTCCTGCTTCTGACTTTGGGGTCCATAAATGTCCATTCATGATGGCTTCTTTCTCCTTTCACTAGGGGTCTCCTCTCCAAATCTCCTCTCCAGAGGTACTGGTCCCAGTACACCTCCCACACATCTCAGTAAGCCTGACCTGTCTGCATGCACGTTTCCTCACAATTCTCTTGTTTTCATCTCAGGTACAAAGCCCATCTGTCATTTCTTGCATGACCAAGCTACATGAGAAAGTATGTTTTAAAAGTTCCCTTTGGTTATTGCAGACCTAGATCTGTGGAGATGCAAGTATGAACAGCGCCTCTTTTCCTAATGCTCTGTTCGTAGATATTCATCCAACATTCCAAGGAAGTGAAATGGCCTAGCAGGAAAAGAAATGTAATGGGGCTCATCTTGCTCGAGGACTGATGTAAGAACTTGAATGCTGTACCAAGGGAATGCTTCTGCATTGCTGCTTCACTTCAACAGTCTGGTTCACAAAATGGGATATAGATACTCAGCTTTCTAACATCAGTTTGGATATGAGTGTTTTTTATGGAGATGTCATTGCTTACTTTGCCTGACTGAATGCAGTTCTGATTGTACAGGGAGCTTCTTCCCTGGATTGCAAATATCCCAATTTTTTGAGTATAACACTCCATTTCTTTCTTAGAACATTCCAACCTGTGTTCTTACAGCTCATGTACCAGGACACAGTGTAATCTTTGTCTACTTAAAATTATCTTGACATAAAACTGAGAAATTTTTTTTTTTGTTTTTATTACAAGCCCAAACATTAGTTAATTCCAGTCCAGAGATTAATGGAGTTAATGTTTTTGAAACAGCATCAGGTTAATTACAACTGAAGCTACATTAATCCTTATAATTCCATTCAATTTCTAAATTAAAAGGAACATTTCAATGTCTCAGTCAAGCTGTACTGCAATATTACCCTATCTTTTCCTAATTTCAGATCCTTCTTCTAGCAGAGAATAGGTAGGAAGTTCTACTCTAAGACTTCTGCAGTTCCTAGTTGCTCTTCATTACATTGAGTTTCTTCCCTTTTTACAATCCATCCTGTAAGTCAATGATGTGAATATTGGAAACATCAATAATTATTAAAAATTTGAGAGCCAAGCTAGTTCCCTTTTTTCACAGTGTTAGAGAATTTATTTATCTTAATGGTGTTAGTGGCATTCAGAACAATGTCAATCAATAGGCAGAAACTAATTTCACGGCTCTTATCCCTCCACAGCCAGATTGTCTCAGCTGCAGTGACACCTATCAAAACCGTGTGAGGTCCAATCCTCAATCAAATGCTGTTTTGATGAAATCAAGCAGAGCACAACTTCTTCATGCTCCCACTTCCGAAAAGAGCTACAGGAACAGGCACATCTCTGAAAAAAACAGCTCTATTGATACTAGACTCAATGTGAATCACTGAACTTTCTCTCACCCTTGGCAGTATTAAAAAAAAGTAAGTTTCATGATGTGAAAGTTGATGGCTCCATTACCTCACTCATGCTAAGTACATGTCTTGACACTGCAAGGAACTGGGCCACAGTATCTGCCTATGAAACAGACTGTCTAAAAGATAGTGTTACAGACAAATATAGAGTAACTTTTGTTTTATTTTGCTATAAAAAAATAGCTAACTGCAATCCTTGCAAAATAGGTGATAACTCACAGTATCTCTGCCATGATTTAAGCTACAGGATTTAAACACAGTACAATTGCTAAGGCTTTAGGTATGAAAGATAGCAGAACTACTTCCAAAACATGGAAAATGCAAATAACTTCTACAAACATGAGATCTTTCAAATTAAATTTAACAAATTTAGCTTCATCAAGCACTTCCTTTCACTCCCAGAAGAGTACACTAGCTAAATATGTGGTGATGGTCTACAGACTTGTCTCCTGATTTTCCAAGTTCCCCTTCCCCATCCAGAGAGCACAGGCAGATTGGCTCACAGAGTAAAGAGGCACTAGATACAAAAGTCTTTCCAGCTTTTTGGGACTGTGCAGAATTGCATTGCACAAATCAAAGTATAAGCTTTAATTGTGTAAGTCCAAGCAAAAGCTTGTTTAAAGAGACATCATAAGAGTTCCAACTTCTTAAATAATCAGCAGGAACTTAACTTACTTGCTATAACTAACCCATAGATAAAAAAAAGACAAAATAACTTCAGTTAAGTTGATGTTCTGGCTCCAACATTAAAGGAGGTTCTCCATACCTTCAAGGGTGAGTCAGTACAGCGGTTCCTTACTGCTGTAGCATTAACAATTAGCATAACTTTTTAAAGAAGCTTGGGTTATTTGATGAATTCTGTGCCTCCATCTGATTAGCAGTAACTCAATACATAATTCAAAAAATATCAGGAGCAATGCCTCTAATGTGGAAAACTATGAAGCCTCTTCTCCCACAGCACCTTCAGTGGGCCAAAGGAATGCTGATCAGTCCCATTTTTACAAAAATTGCCTATTAAGGAGCAGCTGTAGCACACCAATCTCGGGGGTAAAATCAATCTCTTCAGAGGTACACCACCCAATTCTGCACCTACTTCTACTTATGGATCATTGCTCCATGTGCAAAGGTCAAAATTAAGATTTGCCACTCCCATAATGTGGCATTTTACGCATTGTTATCCCATTTACTGATAAGGAAAGATTTGGAAAATTAACCAGAATCACAACATTTTGCTGTCAAAGCTTGTCTACTTCATGCCACTTTGTGGTCGGGTCACTGTCTTTAAAAGAAGCAGAGAGTAAACATTCTACCCAGTCAGAATTGCAGCATCCTGTAGAAATCCTGCATGCCCCTTCCTCAAGTATAAATGCTTACAGAAGGTGAGGGTAACCAAGAACAGTGTCCAGCCTTATCACACCTCACAGTTGTGAGATATTTAGAAAGTGTTTTATAAAATGCTCTTTTCCCACTGGTTTCACTGTGTTTGCACTGATAAACACTAACCCACATCCCAGCCATCTGTTCAAAAGAGCAAAGTACAAGAGTTTCACAATGCATTTTAATCTGCTCGATCATCATATTGTATCATTGAAACACAATAACCTGGAGAAAAGAAACCATAAAATATAAAATATAAAAACATAGAATAGAAGGCAAATAACCATTGTGTTCCATTGCTGAGTAAGTGTAACTCAATTAGAACATACATGAAATAAAATTTTCAGTTCCTAAGAGCAATTTGTTTAAATTCAGAATTGCAAGAAATCCACCAATACCCAGTGTAGAATATTTGTGAGCACTCTCACTATTCAATAAATTAAAGGTACTAACAGATTAAGGAACAAATACTGTAATACAAAAAATTATGTCAAGGAAGGAGAAGCCAGAAGCCCATTAAATAGAAATTATTAGAAGTACAGTTCCAAACTTAAGCACTGTTTAACAGAATTTTTTTTCTTTTTTTGGAAAATGTATAGACATTGGAATAGGTTGCCCTGGGAGGTGATGGAATCTCCATGCCTGAAGGTGTTCAGGAGGCATCTGGATCTGGTGCTGAGTGATGTGGTGTAGTGGTTCAGGGCTTACAGTGGCAGTGAAGGGTGGACAATTGGAGTGGATAATCTTAGAGGTCTCTTCCAACCTTGATTTTGTAGTCACAGCTTACTTTGGGATCCTTTCTGTCCTTTGAATTTCTTTCATTCAGCTTTAAAGCATCCTTTGACTTTGGTGGGCTTTGAATCAAGAACTCACAAGCTACAGGCACTGTAATTAAATGCCTCCACTTTATAACTGGCATGACTATTAGTGAATCAAATGAAGTGAAGTCTGCAGAGCGTGTCTGCAGTAAAACAAGTCTGGAACTTACCACAAAGCATCTCTGCAGCAGAAAAATTCCGTGGCTTTTTCTGTGATAAAAATCACTATAAATATTCATGATGTTATACTTTTTCAGAATGTGACTAACTGTGATAATGACTGGACTAAGGCCTTGATTTAGTATTGACCTCTGTTATTATTCTATTACAAAGGTATCAGCACCAGACTGCAGGAGATTTGCAGATTGCCAGTCTGGATTCTGGAAAGGGGAAATGAAGCAGACTGGGGCAGCTGTTGGTGCTTTTGGTACTCATTATTTGAAATCAGACATTTTAGCATCAATGAAACTCTGCAGTTATGGTCTATAGCTCACTCTGAGGAAATTCACCCGGGACCTCTTTCACAACAAATCCCAACTGCTATAGCAGTATAAGTGGAGAAAAACATGCTGCAGCATTTCATCTCCTGTGTTTGGTGCTCCACTCTGCAGCCAGCACCCTGTGCTAGGTAACATTTAAAGCAGAAGATGCCTAAATGAGTTTTTCAGCTGTTTATGGGGTGCTAGAGAGAAAAAATAAAATCAAAGCATCTACTACAAGCTGTTGTTAAACTTCTTATTGCAGCCTGCTCAGATTTGTCTTTCAGTGAAAACTTAAATAACAATTGCTAATGTATTTTATGAAGGGACAGCCACACTCTGCATGAATGTCATGTCCCACAGGTCCTCAGCAATGTCGTGCACTACACATGCACAGGTGCGAGGCTCTGTGAACAAACTGAAAACACCACAGAAGCAGGAGCAGCCTTTGAAAACAAAATGTCTGATACAGACAAATAGGCAAAGCCATGGAAATTTCAGCTGAAATGAGGTGGGTGAGCAATCACAGGAGCCACAACAGCAAAGCAGCAGAGCAGTCCATCAGCATCCACCCCCTCTTGGCTGAGATCTGGCTGTCATTTCCCTGCTGTCCTCCACAGCCGGTGGTTTGCTTCCCACCTGGATGAGTAATCCAGCTTCAGTGGGGCTGGAGAGGTTGCTCACCCCAGCACCTCCTCATCCTGGTAACTAGGACCTGCAGGAGCAAAATATCTAGAGCCCACTCAGTCAGGAGAAGGATTTCGTTGCATGGGGAAAGAAGTTATGGAAACTACATATGGAAATACACACTGGACAGGAACCTAGCACCAACCTTTAAAAACAGGCTATATCTTAGGCTTATTTTCGACCTTAGAGGAAGGATATTTGTATGAATAGAGTGCATCCGCACTTGAATGCAACATTCTATGTGCAACTGCCAAAATTTAGAAAATATTTAATTATTCTTTAACTCCTCGCCTTTTTATGTGTTCCTTCACACAACAGTTGCTGCCTAAGCAAAAAGCTAGTTTGGGGCTTTTTAAATGTGCTTTAGGGGAAGAGTCTCCAAAGCAACATTCATGTGACAAAATTACTAGAACTGCCTGACAATCTTTGAATTCATGCCATTTCAATTTAAAAGGTTTAAAAAAAACCATCGTTTTCACAGGAGCCTTGTTCATTGTAGCCATAAGACAAAAGACAACATCCACCATGTTAATTAAATAGGAGAGAGGGAAAAAGAGAAAGTATAATTTAGGAACTAATTAGCATAACATAGATAATGGGTGAAAGAACCCCTAGAAATACAAGACAGAAGAAAAGTAGGTTTTGCTAAAGACAGGATGGATAATAACATTTTATTCCCTGCTAAAAACACATTCATAACCATTATCATATTTACCCGTTTTCAAAAATATAGATTTTTCTATTCCTTCACGGACTTAGAGGATTTTGGGGGAAAAATGAATGGGAGCTGCTAAGAGATCTCTGTAGGAAGAAACAATTTAATATTTTTTTTAAAAAAAGAAAAGCCTTTACGTGCAAAATAAACAAATCTTACTGGTCTTACATACGTACATAATTCAGCAACCATGAGATTGCTGTTTGACCAAGGACCCTGGCTGGTTGGCTACCCACTACATCAAGGTGTGGTATGATGGACTCTGTCCCAAACCTACCCACAAACACTTTGTGTCATCAGACCAGAGAACCCCAAGCTGATGCCTTCTGGGAAGCTGTGCTGCACCTTTAGTGCGATTGGCACTGGTTTAAGCAATTGGTCCAACTGTGTGACTGAACAGAGACTGAGGGCCCATTCTTCACAGCTGCTATTTTTTGTGTGCCTTTTATATGATATTTCATGTATGTTTATTCAATAGCTCATTTAGATGCTGGCCAATAATCTGCAGATACACAGAGATTTTGATTTATTCTAAGGTGGGGCATTTGCCAGGACAGAGAGGAGTATTGCACATCATGTTGTGTTACCAGTAAAATCAACACATCAATTAAATTTAATATATAGTATTAGACATACTATCATTTTTCCTGCATCTGTTTCTTCAGCAGTTTGAGGAGTTAACAGGCAAAGTAGGCTACAGAGCTGATCCCTCTGCTCAAAGGAGCAGAGCGCTTTGAATTGTTTTGACAATGGTTTGGTTCATTTTATTTCATCTCAGTAGGGAATAAAGTTCTCTGCAGAAGGGAAGACATAACAGGAAATCACAGCCAGGATTATAAGCATCAGTTTATGGAGGGGAAATGATTAATTCATCTCATTTCTGTTGAACCTACTTGTTTCTGAGACGTGGAGTAGACTCTGAGTAGAAGCTGCATGGGAGATAGGCAGAAGCTGGAGGCATAGTCGCCAAAACCTGCATCAATTACAGCAGGACCCTTGATCAAAAAATACAAGTGTCCTGAGCAGTGATTGCCATTACAGCTGACATTTTATGAGCTGCTCCTGCTTCAACTCAAGAATTAGCATGAGAGTTAGCTGCATCCCACAGAGTAATGCGTTAATCACTAGCACTGTAACTACAACAAAGGGGACATTCACTGCCTTTAGCATACCAGTTGTCTCCACTGTGCTTCATTCATTAGGACCAACATCTTCTGATTAGCTGCAGACACACCCCCTGGAGTCACATTAATCCTGTCAATTCAGTTAGTCTCTGTGGCTCTGCAGGATATGGCTGCTATCTGCAGGATTACAGAGATGCTCTTCTGTTCGTTTGAAGTTCAGCATGGGTCCCAAGGCAAAAGCTGCAAACACCTTCCCACTTGTGCTCTGCAAGGAGGGCTGGCAGAGATCTAGCAGGCCCTTCCTTCAGGCACACGAGTGGCAGCACAGCAGGTGGTGGCAGGACACAGGGGATGTCACTCAGGAGCTGGAGTGGGCACAGCAGGACATGGTCAGCAGCCTCCCAGCGCCAGGATCGCTCCTGCAGCCACTCGCCCGCCCTGGGCCTGCCCGCCCTGGGCCTGCCCGCCCTGGGCCTGCCCGCCCTGGGCCTGCCCGCCCTGGGCCTGCCCGCCCTGGGCCTGCCCGCCCTGGGCCTGCCCGCCCTGGGCCTGCCCGCCCTGGGCCTGCCCGCCCTGGGCCTGCCCGCCCTGGGCCTGCCTGCCCGCTTGGTCCCTGAGGGGGAGAGCAGGCACACACACACCAAGGAGAACTGCAGTTGTCAGGGATGAATGCTTGCAATAACCAACCAGCTGGAGGTCCCACCAGTACCAGTCCTGTGTGAAGGGAGGTCCTGTCTCCATCTGTTTGGGCACTCAGAGGGGAGATACTGCCCAGACACCCTCTCTGCCTGTCCTGACCTGCCCTGAGAGGTGGGTATCTGGGATTGCCTTACTGCCTTCACAAGGTGTCTCGGGATTAGCTACTCTTTTCATCTTCACAGCTTTTGGGAGGTGCTCCAAGACCACCGTGATAAATAAATAGATGGCTAATTGCCATCTGTTAAAGTAAATTAACAAGAAACAAGTAACAAGCTGGCTGGGTGGAAAAGATTTCCTTGGCAGTTTTCTTTTTTTCTGCTGCTGTTCCACTGTGGACAGCATGAGCTGGGACTTGTATTGATTGTTCTGCTTGTAATTTAGCATAAATGCAAATGCAGGTTGAGACCCAGCATGTTCTGTTTAGTAGAAACCATGAAGAGAAAAGGAAATTGCTATAAATTAAATATTCCTGTCTCTACAGGCATTGAGATGGGGATTCTGATTTATTTTAGCAGTGGCAGAGAGAGGCAGTAACAACAAAACAACATTTATTTGAAGAAGAAAGACTGAGTAGGAGCCTGCCATCAGTAGCAAAAGTTTTTTATCTCGGTAAGTAAAATAAGAGATTTCAGAATATTGTCAACAGATAACAACATAGAAAAAGCTTGCAATCACATAACATGAGAGAAGCCATACATTTCATACGAAAGGTTCATCTACTTCAGGACCCTGACTCCAGCCTGACTGCAAGCTGAATCCCAGAAAAGACCGAGCACAAGGCAAGTACACCCAGCACTTTCCTCAAAAACTCGACCACACCTTCATTTGCAGCCCTGGAATCTTTCTGAGCCTACTGCAGATACCTCTTTTATATACCTTTGTTAGCCTGGTTTCCACACATCTGAGATCAAACATCACAGGTGGATTCAGCCACCTGCTAGCCCAGCACTTCTGATTCAAGAAATTCTTTCAAAGAAAGTTCAGATTTATTTAAGGTAGATGGGTTGTCTCCTCTCCACAAATTACTTCGACCAGTGATCTCAGCTCTCTCCATGTCTGACAGATTAGTACTTAAACAAACCCTACAGGTTGCAAAATGTCATTCAGAGAAGAACAGAAAGCATTTTTTTAACTAAGATGCATGACTTCAAAATCTATTCCTACCCTTGAAAAGGTATTGTGTGGATGTTCAATCCTTTACATTTACTTGAACTTTTATTACAGAATTTTCTTAGCAGAAGAGAAAAGAATTTTGATTTGCATTGGTTTATTACAGTTAAGTTCTTTCAGAACTGCAGAGCTATTATGAATATGGAAAAGGAATCTGATTTTATTTCAGTTTGTATATCAACAATTGAATTATAAAACAAAAGGTGAAATTCAGACTCAGCAGAGTTTCACATATGAGACCAACAGTAAAATTAAAACCAAGTAAAAGACATTAATACATTCAAGGTTTTGGGGGACTTTCACTTTAGTATAGTATTCAGACAGCCTGAATGCAATTAAGGAAAAATACTTCTCTTTCTGGGCAATTTTGGCCTGGGTTTTGTGGTCTTGTTCCAAAATCATCACACCGGTCTCATCCTTTGCATTCTGTCTCAAAAACAAGTGATCTCTAAATTAATTCACACTGGGAAAACCAAAGCAAAGTTCACAGAGCCAAAGCTCACAGCAAGAGCAGAAATAAAAAAAATCTTCTTGTGACTCTGTGTACCACTGCAGTGGCATTTTTAGTAGCAGCAGAGAAGGGAGACCCAGCTCAAAATTGACCTTGCTGTCCTTACACCTAGAAATATGCCAGGCTGGCATGCTGCCGCTCTGCTGAGAGCACCTTGGGAAGGGCAGGAGGCTCCCACATCTCTCAGAGGACAAACTGCCTATGGAAGCACCAAACAGTTCTTACCTGGCTGCACTTCTGTCACCTTGGTGTGATGCTTTCAAAAGCTCCCTTAATTTAGAAAAGTAAGTGGACAGTAAGGCGAGTGACAGCAAAGCAAGGTGACATGGGTTGTGCTCTTGGTCAAACCTACATGGCTTTGGAGAGATATTGCTTGTTTCCAGAGAGAAGAGATGTGTGTGTGAGGGGCGCCCGAGTCACAGAGGGTATTCACAACTTCCCCAGGCATGCCTGGAGTTCTGGCAGAGGCACTGCATGAAATTGCAGAGCTTTATCCAAAAGGAAAAAAAAATCTAAAACCTACACAAACTGCAGGCACAGTACAAAACTCCAAAGCCCATAATCCTCTCCCTGAGAGAAATGAAGCACAAGCTAAGACCTCATAGCATACATAGAGAGCCAGACACCCACAGCCTGTACTCCTTCACTGTTCCATTTCACTGCAGTCTGCACTGCTGCAGCTCTCCAATTATCATAGTATAATCAATTCTGAGCCTTTTCTAAAGCCTCAGTTCTAGGAGTCAGAACAGAAGAATGAGTTCCCACTTTTGGAAAAACAAAGGCTTCCAACCTCACATGATGTTGAGAAAAAGATTAAAACCATGAACCAGGAATTGCAAAAATAGCTAAAATGTATGTATTTCTTTTTCAGTCTCAGAACTGAAGCTCACAAGTTTTTACTACTCCACAAAGTGCCACATAATTGTGTTTGTTGCATAAATTTTCCTCAGGCTCATCTGGCATAATCTTACAAGTGTCTATGGCATTGGTTTACTTTTTAGAAGTCTGTTCTTTAGAAAGAGCTAAGAAATAGGTGTAAAGACACAGGCGAAGCTATTTTCAAACTTGTAAAGCTGTTTATAGTGGAAGAGTAATTTACTTGAAAAGAACCTACAGGAAAAAGTGGGAACTCTTTTTCTCCAATCATTAGGTCAGTAGCTGAAATGTATGTTTGATTTCCCCTCTACTCTTTAAGGTTTTCATGATGCTAGCCAATCATATCTGTCCTCTTGAACAACTGGGTACCACTTTTTTGCTTTCAGGGATGGGGACAGCAACCCCCAGAGTTGCCAAGGCTCCCACCATGCTATTTACCTGGAGCCCATTTACCAAGAGGGGATGGAACCACGACCTCAGGGAGGAGAGAACTGCTAACAGGAAAAGAAAAAAAAAACCACCATAGAAGAGTAATTAATGAAGGAACTTGCAAGTGTGATTTTTCCTGTGCCAGACTTTCTAATCCAAAGGCTGCAGAGTCCCCTGGAGTTGTTGTTCCTGGAGGCAGAGCAGATATCTCCATATCCACAGGGCCAGATTTCTGAGCTTGGACTTGGGAGAGTTGGTCCTCACACATCTCTGTAATGCTCCATGGCTGGGTCACCAATGCCAAGCCAAACCTGATGACACAACTGCTTCCTCTGTGAAGGTGGAACAGCCAGTCTATAAAATATAAGGAGTGAAAATTAGCACCTTAGCACAGCAGATAAAATCTGCTGCACTAATACAAGCTGACTTTAACTCCATTCCCAGGAGATCTGAGACATAGGCTGCCCTGGACCAAAGAGATAATGTAGCTGGAGCAGAGCAAGCAGAGTTCTCTGCTCTGTGTATTGTTCATGCATTAAGGACAGGTTATAATAGCAGAAATACAGGGCAGAGCAGCTCCTTCCTGAGAGTCAAAGGCAGGGATTAATGTGGGGTTTGGGGATAACCAAAACTCAGAGTTGGTTATGCAGCACTGAGAGCTTAGTTATATCATCTCATTTTTAACTGGAATCACTATACCCATTTGTTTGTTTACGAGCACCGTTTCTGTCTCTGTTAGGTGAAATCTGGGGATGGAGCACATATTCTAAACTATTTTTTGCTTCTCTTGATGACACCTGTCAGTTACTCAATAGCTGACAGCAAATGTTGTTCTATTGATTTATTTTTCTAACACTACAAATCATGCCAGAAGATGGATGTGAGCCTCTTATAGTAAAAACATTTTTTAAAACAGAAAGAAAAAACAGCAAAAACAACCACTAAGCACAGCTCGCTTCCCCTTCTCCCCTAAGGTAAATGGATAGTTGCAAAAAACCTTTTTTTTTTCCCTTGGTTAAAGCTTGCCATCTGGTGGAATCAGACCAAATTGGCTGCTCTGCTGTGGGAGGAAAATAGGGGAAAATACCCTTTTTCTTAGAGAAACAACCGTCTGGTATTGCTATAAGACAGAAGCTGAATCAATCAGATACAGCTGACCTTGTCTGCCTGCAAAGCTAAATATGGAGCTGAAGAATGAATGTTGGCACACCAGTAGATTCGAACTTTGACAGCACAGGAGCTTTATTTAATTTGATCAGCTCACACAAGAGGTTTTATATTGTGCTCAGCAAAGACACACTGCCATTCTCTCATAGAATTTTGAAAGCTAACATTATTTATGTTGTATAAATTATGTTTTATTATTTCAAATTGAATGAAAGAAAATCTCTTGTGGCCAGATAAGTACTATCCTTTATTGCTGAATTAGCTCTTCAGGAAGATTCTTGCCAGCCAACATGTTTTCTTATGAGCAAAGGTAGGACAGAGAAAGTGCAAGAGGTGAGGGGGCAGAAGATAAAGAGTAAAAGGGAAGGAAATAGAGGTGGGTGGAGGAGGAGAAGAGCAGGGAGAGGAGGAGGGAAGGGGGAGAAAAAAAGAAGCAGGGGAGAAAGGGGAAGGGAAAAAGGGAGGGAAATGGAAGAGATGGGGGCAGAGAGGGGGAAAGAAACCAGGTCCTTCACATGAATTTCAATTTGATAGTACCAGTTATAGTGCTAGTAACTTGAAGAAGCTAAAAAAATGTAGGTTATGGAGCCGTCAAGGAAATATGATCATCTTTTCGCTGCTGTTCTTCAGCCTTTAAAAAGAGCCTTTAAAAATACATTGATCCAGGGATACTCTACTGGTATCTTTCCCTCTGTTTCCCTCAGAATAGGTGCAATTTATAATTAAAGTGGGGTTAATATGACAAGATCTACTTCTAAAGCAAGCAGAAAAATGCTTTAGAATCTATGAGGCTTTTTTCCATCTCCTGCATTTGAGCAAAAGCGATTATGATAACTTTAAGTACCTTTTTTTCCTATTCATACTCCTGTGAAAAATGGGAACAGCAGGTCAAGGACCTGCTACCAAGTGCTGGGGCATGAAACCTTATTGAAGGAAGATATTCTCCTTCTAAAGTGAGATCCTGTTTCTGCTGAAGACAAAGCCAGAAGTTTCTAGCAGCATCACGAGGAACGTGGTCTGTTTTGCAGCACTGCGAGACACCAAACACCCTCCTTCCTGCCCTGTTCCTCACCATAATCACACTTTGGGGTTACCAGCTGAAACTATACATATCTGTGTATTATTTATGGGATCAAGAGCAGACAGTCTGCTCAGTTCTTCTCCTCCATCTTCTCCTGCAATCTCTCTTGCTATCTATTCCTCATGACGGACAGAGGTAGATGCAGAGGGAGAGAGCAGAGGCATGAGAGGCTCCTTTTCTCCTGCCATCCTCCTTTGGTGCAGCAGCTAAAAGCATACTTAAACCCTCTCAGTTGAAACAGCCATGGAAACACAGGACAGTTTGCACTCTGCCCCCCACATCTGGCTCAGAGAACAGCTATGGTCATGACTGCTGCTCATTTACATTACCCTCAGAGCCCCAGGGTGAATTACAGAGTGATACAAAAGTAAGCCACCATAGTAAATAGGTCTCTGGATCTGCTCCTCAGAGTGTGCACATGTGTGTTGGCTTAATTCACTTATTTTCGTGACAAATGCCTGTGACAAAACACTATTTTCCTTCCCTTCTCTAAATTCCTGAAAGTGCTACTCCTCAGCAGCATTCCCCAGGAACATCAGGCAAAGTCCAGAAACCCCACCTCCCACACCTCTTTTCAGAAGGTGCAGCCCTCTTCCTGATCAGGATGTTTAACCCCCAAAATACCTCACCATTTCTTAACCCAGGGTTGCTGTGGGATTCTTGCCCTCAAGGTTTCTAGGCACAGAAACACTGCTGCCTGAAGGTAGGGGGTAAGAAGTAGGTCATCTGAGTTTATCCTCTCATTATTATGCTCTATGTGACTCAGACATTTCCCTTTGATAGCAGTCTAGGCAGAGCATTAGGAAGTCAGTAGCATGGTGATTCCGCTATTGCAAGGAATGAACAGATATGTCATGTTTTTGTGTGGGATTCAAACAGTAAATACAGTCCTTTGTGTGTAAAAGCATCATGTGAAATCATTGCACCTGGTATCAAATAGCACAAACTACAGGTCTAATAACATTTCTTTTCTGTCTTGCTACCTACATGCCTAGTGGTCAGGGAATTTTTTTAATCTGTTGTAATTTTGGTTCTGCTGATCTGCCCCATTTTTGTCTCTTTTTCTAGGGTAGGTTGGTGGGGAGTTTAACCCCACCAGCTAGTGTCAGCTTTTTGCTTTGCTGAATCCCTCACCATCCTAAGTGCCAATGATTCCAGCTGTGAACCAATCTATATTAACTCAATATGGGAGAATACAGAGTACCCTGGAGCTAGGAACCACAGAAAATGTTGAAATGGAAGGGACTCACAAAGATCATCAAGTCCAGCTCCTGGCCATGCCAGCACCATCACCAGGAATCACACCATGTGCCTGAGAGCATTGTCCAAACACTCCTTGAACTCTGTCAGGCTTGGTGCTGTGACCACTTCCCTGAGGAGCCTGTTCCAGTGCCCAACCACCCTCTGGGTGAAGAACCTTTTCTGACAATGCAACCTAAACCTCCCCTGACACAACTTCAGGCTACTCCCTCAAGTCCTGTCACTGTCACCACAGAGAAGTCAGTGCCTGCTGCTCCTCTTCCCCTCACATGGAAGGTGTAACTGCAGTGAGGTCTCCCTCAGTCTCCTCCAGGCTGAACAGACCAAGTGACCTCAGCTGCTCCCCACAAGGCTTCTCCTCAAGGCCCTTGACCACTGTCTTAGCCCTGTTTTGGACTCTAATAGCTTAATGCCTTTTTTATGTTGTGTTACCCGGAACTGCCCCCAGGATCGAGGTGAGGCTGTCTCAGTGCAGAGCAGAGTGAGACAATCATGTCTTCATTAAAGTCTTCCTACTAACACATTGCCACCAAAATGTAACATCCAAGAAAAGGAAAGGGCAAATTATGTTTGCTACTGTAACAATCTCAAATTTATATAGCGAAATGAAATTACTTTCTGTGTAACAAATCTGATAGAAGGGAGATTTACTTTTTTAACTTCAAGGTAAATTTGTCGTTCATCTGTGAGCAAAGGAGGATGTTTTAATGGTTTACAAACTAAATTTGCTGGGAAAAATGTGAGTAGTACAGGATTTTAGTTTTCTATTATTGCATTGCTGCAGAAACTTCAGGCTATATGAAGAATAGGGAATTACTAGAGACAAAGAGCCAAAATTCTTTTTAAACTAATGTAAAACCACTGAAATATGAATGGTTTCAAACTGAAACAGGCAATAGAATGAGATACAGATTAATGAATAACTGGCAAAAATAGTATTGTAGCTCTCCAAAACAACAAGAAAACAAATAACAATGTTAATAAAGTTCCAATGTAAATGACATCTAAGTGTGATAACAGCACCAGAGAGTCACATGATGACAGAGGGATTGAATTTGAAAGGGACCACTGGATGCCATTTGGCCCAGGCTCCTGCTTAAGAAGAATCACCTACAGCATGGTGCCAAGGACAGTGTCCAGAAAGCTTCAAAAGTGAGTATTGCAAAAGTCTTCAAGGGTGGAGGCTGCACAATCTCTTGGGACAACCTCTGACAGTGCTTGGTCAACCCACAGTGGAAAAATGTTCAGAGGGAGCCTCCTGTGCTTTGTTTTCTGCCCACTGCCTCTCTCCTGTCTGCTGGACAGAGCCTGGTTCCATCTTTTTGGCACTCTCCCCTCAAGTACTTATACCCATTAAAAAGATCCCTCCTTGAGACTTCTCTTCTGTGGGCTATACTGTTGCAGCTTTCTTATCATCCCCAGTATTAAAATTTTTTCCCCAAATGGAAAACTCCAAATAAACTTTTCAAGGACACATAAATCTTGCCCTTGAAGTTTAGTTCTACAGAGCCGCAGCATTTTGAAGTCAATGAGACACACAGTTCACAGGCAGGTAACTTCTCTCAAAGTTTAGAAATTTCAAAGTCTGTCCACATCTTTAGCCACCTTACTCGTTTTCAAATTTGTATCTGGAACACTAAAAATTTTGTAATAGAAAATTAGGTAAACAAGTGTTGCTGAGCAAATGTTAAAAGGTCCTTGAATCAGTACTTAAAATTGAGATAAACAGACAGCATAATAATAATGAAAGAAAAACCTTTACAGTCTTATTTCTGTTTCAAAGAACATTTCACAGGTCTCTTGATCAATCCACAGGGTGACTGATCATTATTTTCACAGGCACAAAAAAAAGCTGTGTGGTACACATCCTTGTATTGTTCCAAAGATTTAACAGTCTAGCCTTGGTAGAAGTATAAAGACACCGGGAACCCAAAAGAGGGCAGAACTCCCTTGTTTTTAAACCTTTTGCTTTTCCAAGGCTGTCTCCATCCAGGGAAGGGCTGCATATCCTTTTCCAAGTAAGGCTCTCCTTACTTTAGAGGTTCAGAGATTTTTCACCCTCCCTTGATCCAAGAAGAGGAATTAAAGCATGATCTAACTGTGACATACACAGAGGCACAGACATGCATCTGCTTGCCCTGTTTGTAGCTGAGAATATGCTCAAAGGACATTAAGGTAATACCCTTTGACCTGTGCCCCCATCACTCTTACTGACCACACAGCAGGTGCTGTGGAGTAAAGGCTCCTCTGGGTTACACCCATTACAGGATTGCTTTCTCAGCTCAGACAGCAGACAACATGAGCTAGAAGCAGTATCACCCTTCCCATTTGAGCCTGGAGTCTGGAGTAATCTCTAGGCCTGACCTGTAGGTTTGCAGACTCCAGAGCAGAACTGCTGTGACACCAAAAGTAGGCTTAATTTTGACTTTACCCATGCCTCTGCTTCCAAGGCCAGATCAGAAAATGCAAAGCTTTTGCACTAAAACAGTGAACAACAGGTCTCCAAATATGCTTTAAAAATAAAATTATGTTGGCATGACAGTTCAAAGACATTTCTCCACACAGTTTCCCATCTTAATTTTTATATATATATATATATATATATATATATATATATGTGTGTGTGTGTGTGTGTGTGTGTGTGTGTGTCTATGTGTGTTTGCGTGATATTCTGCTATAAATTCAGGCTCTCTAAAATCACAGAGGCAAAAGAAATTCTTCATGGAGTCAAACATAGTCTGAATATATTGAAGTCCTGCTCTAAATAAAAATAGCAAATATGCCTTTAAAATTATGCAAAAGCAAGCAGGAGGGAAAGGAGGACAAGGGAGAATGAAGGCAGCTCTCTTCAATGATTTGATAAGAAAGCACATCAGAAGAAGAAAATTGTGTCAAGACATACAAGCAAATAAAATATTTAAAATGAAGCAAAATATTTAGGTCTAGAAAACCAGCATAGGCAAGAAAAATAGACATAATGATTCTATAATTAATTATGTCACATGTATTTACCAAGTGATTCTTTTTCTTGCTTTGGATTTCTAAAGATTTCTTGTTGCCACTGCCTCTAGCCTACAGTGTCATTTGTAATAATTTCTTGTTCCCATTTGATTGCCATGTGACAGAGGTTGCTCTGAACTCAGTTCAATAATTAGTCACTGCAGAGCGTGGGAGGGTTCCCCATCCCAGGCACACATGAAAGGTGAAGAGGTAAACCTTTATGGGAAAAAAATGGCTCCATTATCTAAAACAGCAGGAGATTTCTCAGGTACAACCCCTTCTCTTGTTCCTCCCAAACTCACCAGCAGGGAAAAAAGATAATTTTTTCTCTCCTTCCTCACCTGATGCACAGTGTTTCTACATGTGAAACAAACTACTTAGATGCATCTGTGGATGCTGAATTTGCTTGATTTAGCTGTTGGGTGAAAACCTGAGCACAGTCTAGAGTCCAGAAATTCACCAGTAAGCACTGTGTGGATAGATTAGTTATCCTGGGAGTCCTCATCTTCACTTTCACTGATAAGGCCTGACTGATAATTATTTTTCAAAGTTGTTCACCCTGGAGAATGCAGACTGTGACTGATAGAATAGAGGCAGCCTGAGGGGGCTGAAGGAGCTCAGAGGATGGCAGTATCCACATTCAGAGGAAGTTCCCTGTTGGTCAGAGATTTGGAAGATAAACAGGGAGAGAAGGGAAGTCAGTCCATCAGCTGGCTGAGATGCAGGCATGGGTCTCCAATTAACAGGCACATTATCCAGGAGCAACAAGAACTATTTTGTGTGTCTCAACCTCGTTGTTGCCTGGCACCCTCACCCTCTCCTCACCGTCCTTCACAGTGGCCACACAGTGCCACCCTGCTGTGGATGTTGATATACTGTCCATGTTGCAGAAATATGGACTGGGAGTTTCACCTCTGAACTGAAAATTGACCCAGCAGAGCAGTGAGACAGAACAAGGGCTGGCTTGGGTATTTTCATAAGGGTCTTTCTTCTCCCAGGCAAGCATGCCGTGGTAAATACCTCCCATATCGGCAGGAAATAATTTCTGGTTTTAATGATAAAATTAGTGAGGAAAATTCTCCTACACAGACATCCCTCTGAGCCCAAGGGAACAGAGAAACACAATGGACATCAGAAGAAAGCGATTCACCTGACCTTTCCTGTTCCTCTTCTCTTAAAAAAAGGACCCCATTTTTGCATCACTATGATCTCAAAAATACCTTGTGCAGTTTATCATAAGGTTCCAAAACTATGGCCTGTCATTTTCAGTGATGATCTCAGACAAGATTATAATAAGCATGCTCTTAGCACCTTCTCTCAGTGTTGTCAGCAGAAGCTTCTTTGTGCCCTTAGTCCTTGTGGAAGGAGACCTGTGATCTGTTGTCAGCACATCTGGCTCTTCTACTTACATATTAAGTGTCCTGTGCTGAGTAAGACCTTTTGGCAATAAAAACATATTAATGTTGATCCAGATCTCCTGGAAATCATGCTAATGCTCAGAAAAACTATGATAAAGCAGCAAGATTCTTCAGCAACTAAGTGGATGAAAATACTGAGAGAAGACAGTATAGCTGTAGTATGAAAACTAGCACTTTACTACCCTAGGCTTATGGAATTACTATTCCTAGAGGGCATTCCTATTTGGCTGTTAAGGTAACAAACTTAAAGGTGAGTAGGGCATCATATCCTTGCAGCTGTATAGATATAAAAATGTGAACTTTCTTCCTGCTGTAGGTGGTTATTAAATTCTACTTCATTATATCCAAGTACTACCAAACTCAAGGATTTAAGAATGAAAATGCCATGTAATGCCATAGTTACAATATCTTATAAACCCTAACTTTATTGACTCAGCTGTCAAAATGTAAACATATTCATTAATGATGGAGGTAATTGGACCAATGTTCAAAATGGAAATAATCAAAATAAAATCACTCCAGTTTAGTGAAAGGCATAGGTTTACACCGTGTTAAAAATGAGAGAAACATTTCTCTGTCTAATGTTACCCTCTAGATAACATCACTTCATGTATTGATCCCTGCCTGCACCTCAGAGCTTTCACTTGAACAGCACTACACTCTACAGACACATCTGAGATTAACCCTCCAAGCAATGAGGAAATTAGGACTCTATGATGTCCCTAGATATTTTGCTTGAAGCTTAATTAAAGGTTAATAAGAAAATTAAATATTTGTCCTGTATATTGGCTGTGCTTTTCCTTCCTATGTTATTTGTATATGGTTTGAGTTCATTAATAATTTGAGGTGAATGCACTTCATCTCCAGCAACTGGTCCAAGCAGTTTTATGAGGAAATGGCTATCTAGTTTCCATAACAGCCCTCAATACCTTTCACTGAAATATAATAAGCATAAATGGCAATCCATCTTCCAATACCAAAGATGATCCCAGACTGATCACAGGGACCAGTATTTGGAAGTAGATGATTGTATTTTCAGGCTCCACTTCACAATTTCCAAAGTGGTTAAGAAGAGCATGTGATCGAGGAAAATTGATTAAGTGTCTAAATTAGTTGTCTTTTCACCAAGACAATGTTATTGAGGGATGTCTCCTCCTCAGGACATCAGCCTTGGGTAGTAATTTTTCCAACAGGGAGCACTAGTGTCTCTGTGCACTTGCCCAATATTACTGGTAGGTCCCAGACACTGGATCAATCCCATGTCTGCTCAAAAAGTAGACTTAAACTGTATTACATAGACAGCAAGGCCTGTTCTCAAACATCCTTCACACCCTTCAGTAAAGCCTCTTGCTGGCTTAAAATGTGACCTCAGTGTGAGCTGTAAATTTTGGTAGACAGGATTTAATAATTGTAAAGAGGGACGAGAAAGAGTGGGCTGCAGGATCTGGGGAGTGTGTCCATCCCAGCACAGTGGAGAGGGAGCAGGTCAGTTCTCAGGGCCAGGGTGGTTTCCTCACAGACCCACCAAAGCAGGCGGCTGACATTCCCCCTTCTGCATCACTGATGAAGAAGTATTAAATATAGATTATAAACCAATCCCTGGACACCTCAACCAAGAATGGTCAACTGGATGACATGCCAACAGGCTTCACTTTCTCAGTTTTACAATGAGTTTCTTCTAAATTAGATTCATTCAACACACACTGACTTTGAGAAACGCTAATCTTTTTATATGCGTGTAATGCAGGACTCAGAAAAATGTCTAACAGAAGTATAAGAATATTAATTTCAATGAATTTCTGACTGTAAAAATTAGTCTATTTTGTATATTGTATTCCTTTTTGACTCTACCAGCCCAAAACCTTCCCTCAATTCTTTTGAGAGGTGGATCCTTCTTACATAGCTTGCTACATTTTCCCCAGCCTCTTGTCTGTTTACTGAATGTTATTTGTTGCTTTTAAACAGACAAAGGCTGATGATCACATTTTTTTATTATTGCCCCATGTCCTTAAAAGTGAGAAATTCTGTTTCTCTGTAGAGCTCTGCACAGAGAGTTTGCAGCAAATTCTGAAACCTAGTTTATAATTGGCTTTTCCCACAAACTCTCTCTTGGGAAAGATTGCTGCCAGCTTTACAAGTCTGTGCTGATTTTGGATAAACCTGCACCAGTTCATGACTTCTCATAAAAATCATGCAATGTTCAGACAGCTTGCACAATTTTGCCAGAGCTAAGCAGGAATACTTTCCAAAAATTTACCTTACATTTAAATACATTACTTTCTGGAAGACAAGTATTTTTCAGAGACCTATTCATTGCAAGAAAGTCCACCTTTAGATCCTCTTGCTGCTGTTAAGTTTAGACAGTGAAAAATCTGCATACTTATAAATCAGTCTCAATACAGGAAAACAAGCTCAGACTTCTGCCTTCCTTGTGGGCATCTTCATTTGAAATTCTCTCTGGAAATTGCATTAGTTTTCATATGAGAAGGTCCCTATAATTTGCCTAATTACCAGCCTGACAGTTTTACATGGAGCTTATATGCAGAAAATGAAAGGAATGATGAGGGAAATTCATGGAAGAGTTTTTATTTCCCCTGACAGAAATATCATCTCAGCCTGATTTGCATGTTAACATTACACATCACCCTCCAAATCTTATTGGTGGAAATATATCCACTCTCATCTATTCCCATGAAAACAGAAAACAAGGATTGACATTTGTTCATCTTGTTCCAGCAAAGCAGCTCCAAAAATAGTGAATTTAGGTCAGACTAAGATATTGCCTGTCATAGAAAAATTCAGCCTTCTTAAATCACAGTTAAAAGAGAAACGTGATTGCAGTTCTACATCTTAAAAAAAAAAAGAGACGCTCTAGGACTTCCAGTCAAACAGATAATTGCACATCCTTTTTTTTTTTTTTTGGACATGTCTCAGTCAGAGCCTGAGACAAAGAAACAATTGGGTCTTGCTAATAAGTTGTTGCCATGTCCAGGTGGCCATTCCTTAACCAGATTCTTAAGAGTACCTTTCGATATGCAACCATTGTCAGTACTTGAATTTTCGAGAAGGCTGATGTATTGTAAAGCTGTAGGATCTTCTGAGGCTCATGTGCTCAAGACTAATGAATAGCATCCTGAATAATTACCAGTTACTTGGAAAATTCGTCAGTGACTCCCGTCTTAATTTCTCTCTCTTTAAAACCCACGGTACACTCATCCACACATGAAGTGTTTGAGCACTTCCATTGAAGAGGAGAGTGCAAGTGCAGAGGTCTGTACTACTGATCCCTTGATACACATTGATAGCACATTTACAAATCTATTAACAATTGATTCAGTCACAGTATCAATGCTAATGGGCTTTTGTTCATTACAGCACTTAATCTAGTAACAGACAAACATCTTGTATGACCAAAAATGGCATGGACTCATCTTCTTGAATAAACTTTACCGACTTTATTTTAACTGAGTACTATATGGGTGGTATATGGACAGAAATTAGGAACTTAAAAGTCTGTATTCTGGGCTAAAAAAGAAAAAGGAATTGTATGAAGGGCCATGTAACTACACATAGTTGAAATTGTTTGGCATCTCAGCTTCTGTGCTGCCTCATGTGCTCTGTTTAAAGTGCTGTGTGTGTCTCTTCAGCACTATCATTTTTATAGGTAACCAAGACACAACAGAATAATTTTCCTCCACATATAATACAAAGTGAAAATTTCAGCTATACAGTCAACAGTTTTCAGATTTCCTGATTTTTTGAGTGCTTAACTAAAAAACTTATTCAAATACATATATTTTTATGGAGAATATGATACGCATTCTATCTAATATTTTACCCTTTTCTGTAAAACAGAAATTTACAGTCAGTTCTTTTAATTGTAGAGTGTGTATTTAATAGGAAAGGGATTACAGAGACCTTCTATTTCTTGACACAGACAGCACTAGCAACATTCAGAATCTCAAACCAAAATATTCAAGCCAACTCAACAATAATACTTTAAGTATAATATACTTCATTTACATTCTTCCCTGAGGGAGTTAGAAACACAAATACCATCTTAATTAATTCATAAAAGATTTAGTGTTATAACTAAACGTGTCTGCTAAGTGTCACTTGAGAAAATACAGACAAGTATCATTACACAGGGGCATCTATTGTGCTAGAGAATAATTTTTAAAAATCTGCAAGCTTGAGTCATATACAGCATCACGGAAAGTGCTGATACCAGTTTATATTCAGTACCCAAAGAGAGCCTAAAATAGACTTAATGTATACTTTCAGAAAACCTTTTCTGTTTTATGTTGAAATAAATGGGTAAAAGGAAGGTAATTTAACCATAATCTGTACCATGACTTTAGTCTCTGAAATAATTATACATATGTACTATTTGACTTCTTGTCTCAATAATTAGTCCTAACATCATAATTTGGTTTGTGTGTAATTTACACATGTTATTTGGTCACATCCAGAGTACAAAGAACATTTGCTCTGATGAGTTGAAGTAAAGCAGATACCATGCAAATAATATGCTGAGAAACACAAAGAAGCAAGTTATCAGGCTACAAAAGCTACCTCGTGCAAAGCACCAATGTTTCTTCAGTTCTAGGCAAGTTCTGACCACCATGCAATAAGAAATGTACAAACATTAGTGGATCCAGCCACTCTATAGGCATGGTATATAAAAAGACTACTGTGATTATTTGCAATTTTTTAATTTCACTCTTCTCTTCTAAGCTTCCCTTTACTTTAAAGATCAACAAGTTTCATTGGATAATAATAAAACTGGTATTTTATGCTAAATTAAATTTTCTTTTCCTCTTCTCCATCTCTGCTCAGAAATCTTAACAAAGTGGCACATATCAAGAACAGTAATGTTCATTTAGATTGGAATGTTCAAATCTCAAGTGAACCTTCACAAACAAGTCTCAGGTGAGCCTTCATAAATAAACCTTTTTTCTACATATGTTCAGCACACAAGTGCTGCTCATTAAAATTTACCTGTATTCAATAATTTCTGTTTGGTATTCATTATTGTGCAGCATTCCCTGAAAAAGGCCTGGAGTCCGCAGAATCTCACCAAACATCTACCCCAACACATTTCTGGCACTAGAAAACACTTTTCTAAGTTTACACATGGAATGTTTAGTTAAAATCAAAGCACTAAAATTTCAGCTTTCTGAAGAAATTAGTGTTTCACAGGACAGAGGAAGGCTTGTTCAGTGATTCAAATTAGTTGGTGAGAACCAGGCATCTTCAGGCAAGTATAACATCCTCTTACAGGAATTTCAGTTTCAGGCTCCTACAAGAAATAAAGCTGGCAGGTCCTATAGCCACTGTTAGGAAAAGACTTCTGTGGTCACAGCAGACTTCTCCAGGAAGCAGAAACATATCTGATGAAGAGGGGAAGATCATAGAATTGTTGAATCACAAAAGAGTTTGAGTTGGAAGGAACTTTTAAACGTCATTTTGTGCAACACTCTTGCAGTAAGCAGGGATATCTTCAGCTTGATCATGTTGCTCAGAGCCCTGTCCAACCTGTCTTTGAATGTGTTCAGGAATGGGTCTAGTACCTCTCCGGGAAACCAGCTTCAGTGCTTTACCATACTCATCATTAAAAAAAATTAGTTTAAATTAATATAAACTTACTACCTCTTGTTCTATCACTACAGGCCAAAAAGTCTGTCTCCATCTTTCTTGTAATCTGCCTTTGAAAGGCAAAAATAAGATCTCCCCAGAGCCTTCTCTTCCCTCCTCTAACATGCTCACTGAGGCAGGGAGGAGCACACCCCAGAGGCATCAGTTTCCTCTTTCTATACTGTCTACACAGGTCTGATAAGTTTGATCTTTTGAATGTGCCCAGGAAAAAATGGAGCTCCTGTTGCAGCACAATGACATTTTAATGAGCTGGTTTAAAGTCGTTTTTATTATAAACGCATGGGAGGATAAAGCTCTCGGCTTTATCATAAATCCACACAGTTCAAGGGGAAAAAGGTGACTCTCCCACCAGTGCCTCTGTACATCACACTGAGCCTCACCCTCTGATCTGCCTGCGAAGGGAATTGCGCTGGTGCTGCCATTAGAGGAAGCCTTGCTAGCAAGTCCTGCCACAGCAGGATCAAGTGCCTGTTACAGATCTCCTACCAGGCAGGTATTAATCATTCAAGCACAACAACCTACAACAGACTTTTAAATGGGTGAGGGAAGAGCTGCTTCACTAAACTACACATTGCACAGAAGAGAAGAACGACCTACTGGTAATTGGTTATAACTAATTAAGTAACCTGAACAGAGAGGCTACTAATGAGAGTCGGATGCTAAATAGCTACAACTGTTAATTGTAAAAGTTTCTGGAGACTTTTGACATGATCTCTGGCAGGCTATATGCAAAGGCACCTGTATGAATAAATTAATTGCAGCTTTGCCATGTCCAGATAGGAAAAATGCAGTGCAGCTTAAAAATGAAAAGGTGATTATCAGAACTAAATTAATCTTTCTAAAAGGTACAAAGTCAGACAAAAGACTTGATCACCAGAAACGTGACAAAATGGGAGCAAGTGTTAGAGTACTTAAGAATGTTCCTTTTAGTAAAAGGTGCCTTAAGAATTATAAGTGAATCACCTTCCGTATGGCCCCTTATAGCAATCTCCAATAGCAAAACAATGGTTCAAGCTCTATAAATCTACCAACAATCCATAGGGGGGAAAAGACATAATATTAAAATTATTTTTTTTAACAGCCAAATTCTGGTTGAAATCAAAGAAAAACAAAATGAAAAAAGTAGATACAATAATAACTCATATCTCTGTCTGTTTTCTCCTGGGTGTCTTTCTGCACTCATTAGATATGCTACCCACATGTATCTAAATCTGATTTCTGATACAACAATAGTAAGAGATTTAGCACAATGGACATGGACCATAGCCCAAATGTCAGTCAGACTGAATCTTTTTGCAGCAGGCACTATAGTACACAAACACCCTTAGGCCTGGTCACCTTTAAAAAACAGTCAAATTCTTGTCTGCTTTCAATATTTCATAAGCTCATTATTTGGTGCATCACCAGTCTTCTCCATACAGATTTTTTTACCTCTCAGGTATTCTGGAAATACATCCACTTCTGCTTGATCTTGCTGGTTTAACAAACTGTGTTTTCTGAAACATTTCATACAGTTGACCCCATGACTCCATTATTGAGCTCAGATAGTTACAATGTTCTAACTTGGCTTATCTAGTGGCCTCAATATCAATCTAAACATCAAACCAAGTTAAAACTTAATTACAACACAGGTTCAAAACATGTCATTGCAACTTTCAACATATAAGAAATTCTAGCCTATATTTCACAGTATATGGTCTAAACTGTCATATGATAATAGAGAAGAATCCAAGCAAGACACAGCATTGCAGACCTTGTTAGCCAGGGAAAAAAGGTATGAAATGTAATTAGCCAGATGTAGTCTCTTGACATCCCCTTGAAGGATTGAATTATCTAGCAGGAAGGAGCCTAAAGCCAAAAACCAAAGATGGGAGTATGTTATTTTTGTTTCATCCTTTTCTTGCTTCTTGTCACAGCTGAACATGGTTCACATTGTACCTGCTATATTTGTTAGATATTTACACTAGCATTAGGGTCCTAAAGCAGTTGATGTTTCTGAATTACCCAGAAACCCCACAGTTCACATTTCAACACCCTAAATTCAAATAATCATTATTTTGAACTTCTGCCAAAACCTTTAAAGTTTTGCTGTCAGACAGCCATGGAATCTACTATTACTTCCTTGTCTCCTAAAGTACATGATATTTTATTTTAGTGTTCCCATTACATGTAAATATATGTCAAGTGTTATCTTCTCTGAGGTAGCACCATTCTGGCAAAGTTACAGACACTATTGCTCTTCCTGTAACTAGGAATAATAGCCTCCAACTCTTTAAAGGTTTGCATGGTTTTCATAGGTCTTTTTTGTGCAATTTGTGCATGGCTAATTTGCAAGGTAAAGAGCTTGTATTCTCCATCATTCAGGAAGAATTTCTTCACTGAAAGTGTGATCAGGCATTGGAATGGGCCGCCCACTGAGGTGGTGGAATCACCTCTGGAGGAGTTTGAGGAATGACTGGACATGACACTATGTGCTATGGTCTAGATTACATGGTGGGTTTTGGCCAAAGGTTGGGCTCAATGACCTTGACAGCCTTTTCCAACCATAATGATTCCATAAATCTATGATTTGAAGAAGTAAGGGGTTGTGACATAAGTGTTTGATATAACACAAATTTATCTTTGTGACATGCAGACTGTCTACTGCAATTCAGTGAGTTGTCCTGAGGACCAGAATTAACAGATTTTTCTACCAAGCAAATAACATAAACTCTTTTCCATGTAGTGTAAAGGCAATACAGCTCTGGTCTTAACTCTGACAGACAAAGCAACTTTTCCTTCATGAAAGCATGTTTTATATGCTTACATTTGTTAAGAGGTGTTTTATGTAAGACATCTGAGAATGTCTTCATGATATCTCCTCAGCTTTTATTAGAATATTAGCTATGTATGGAGGTCATCCTGAGCAGAAGCTAGAAATTATGTTAGAATGAAATATGGTGATTTTTTTAAGTTGCAATTGTTACAGGCTGCTGTGGTATTTTCTGGGGTCCCCCATCACTGGGAGGAATGATGAATCTGACTCCATATTCTTAGAAGGCTAATTCATTACTATGTTATGTTATGTTCTGTTATATTGCATTGCATTATATTATATTATATTATATTGTATTGTATTATATTATATTATTATAGTATATAAAAGAATGCTATACTAAAATTTTACTAAAGAATAGAGAAAGGGTACAGACAGAAGGCTAAAAGATAATAATGGAAAGCTTGTGACTCTTCCAGAGTCCCGACACAGCTGGACAGTGATTGGTCATTAAGCAAAAAACAATTCACATGAAACCAATCGAACAACCACATGTTGGATAAACAATCTCCGACCACATTCCAAAGCAGCAAAACACAGGAGAAGCAAATAAAATATTGGTTTCCTTTTTCTCTGCGGCTTCTCAGCTTCCCAGGAGAAGAATCCTGGGCACGGGAGTTTTTCAAAAATATGACGGTGACAGACTGCAGTATCTGACTCTGGAGGTGATTTGTCACATTGAAGCTGATCCCATACCCTATATTGTTGTTTTCAGTCAATGTAATTGACTGTGCTGGCCTCCTTGTTCTTGACCGAGTAAATAACATCATGACAGTGTACAATCCAAGATCTGTGAGAGGATACTGAGAAAATGCCACGTTGCTGTAGAAAACTGGGTTTTCTCCAAATCTATTTGCTCTGGAATAATCTTGTTTGTATCATAAAGAGTCAGAAGTAATTTGCAACACTGATTGTGGAATTAAATACTCTGCCTCTGAGCCTTGATGATGCCATTTGAACTAGCAGGAACAAGGTTTGGGATGGGGCCTTTAGAACTCCTATCCAGCACAGCGATCAGGAATTACTAGTGAGACAGAAGAGCTGGATAATTTGGCATGGACAAGGCCTTGTGCTGATGCCTGGAAACTCACAGGGCTTCTTGCAGCTAAGCAGAGCTGGCTGGTTACTGCACCACCTAGCACATCCAGCCAGGTTGCCTCAAAAGGCACAGCATAAACAGCAGAAAGGTGAGGGATGAGACACCCACACCAGCCTAACCTTTGGTTTCCAGCACCTCCACCATCCTCACCAAGCCCCTGAGGACAGACAGTACCACCCACTGCGCACCAGCAAGTCTATTCTGCAAATCATCTAAACATAGGCAATAGCACAATAAATTGCCCTTTGTGCAACCCAGGAACAGATTTCCAGCAGATTTGATTGTTGTAGTTGGTTGAGTTTTAGCTGAAATATACGGAGAATATGCTCTGAATGAATCCACTCTGCCATGCTTCATTAGGCACCTCTAGCATGGAGAAGCCAGAACTGAGGAATTACGCCCAAGCAGCTTGGGCAATTGCCCCACGCCTATATCCAATGTATTTGTCTTGGCCTATAGTAGTGCCTGCCTTCAAAATACCATTTTTTTCTTTTCACAAGGTTATCAATGATGTGTTCTCATTTACTAAACTAGCTAACTACTATTATAATTATAGGAATCTGGTGGTTTTGGCTACATCTATACCTGTAACCTAATGAGGAACAGAGTTGGCTTAAGGGATGGCACATGTACATTGCCATCCCTTACTGTACTGTTCAACTATTACAACATTATCTGGCTCATTTTTTTCTGGTGGCAACCACCCCCTACCCGGCAAAGTTTGTGCATCATTTGGGAAGAAGCAATTTCAAAACACAGTAAAGGGACAAAGAAAAGAGAGTTTAACCATGTGAACATGAGTTTTAGCCTGGTTAAATTATAATTAAAAATTCACATTTTAAAAATAATTATCGCTTCAAATTCAACAAAAAATCTCAAGAGGTTGAACTCACACAGATTCTCACAAGTTCATCTAGCAACATAAGCATTAAATACCTGACATTTAAAAACAGATCAAAAGACTAGAAACAGGGGTTTCTTGGCAACCCCCTATTAAGGTGTGTGTTTAGTCCAATAAAAACAATCCAAGTTCTCAGTGTTTCAGCCAGCCATTACACACTATCCCCAGATTTACAGATCAAAATTACTAGCTTCAATACCCAAATGAATAATTGAAGAAAACATTTTTTTTCTTCTACAATTTCTTTTATTTGTAGTACATTACCAAGTCCTTACTATCTTCATTTCATGAATGGAAAATGTAAAGAAAAAAATGTCATCCCAGAATTATCCAGTAAATGAGATAACTGAATTTAGGGTATTCTTCCATTCTATAGATATTTACATTCTCTTCCTTTGCCTTCTCTAGGAGCTGATAATTTTTCACTTCCACAACTACTAATTCCCTTTTTTGTAACTTCCTGCCACTCCAGCAACCAGTGTTGAACAGGAAATTACTTTTCCTGATTTTTAGCTCCAAGTTTTTCATATGTCCCTAAGCACTGAGAAAGGCTTCGTTTGTCTCCAGAATGTGCAGATAGCAGCACTGAAGATAGGGCTAGAAAAAATACCAACACCTTGATGATCCTTGGCACAGCACCCAGACACTGGGACTGAAACCAGATTTGCTGAAGGCCACAGAAGCTTTCAGTCGTACTGTCAAGAATCCAGCCCACAGTCTGCAGTCTTAACCTCAGGGATATCTGTTGTTCAGTGGTGAAAGATGAGAATAACCCCTTATCACTCAAGAACCTTTGCAGAGTTTTTCTCAGTACACTTCTGTGAAAAGAAGTGTTGTGAGTGTTAGACATCTGAGAGAGCTTGATCTATTCCTTCTGTAGCCAAGTAGAAACACTCTGGCTCACATTAGAAAGTTCATTTTTAAAACAACTGACCAGAGGCACAGTAGCTGCATCAGGTAAAGCTGTAATAGTTGGAAGGCCAGATAAATGTGAGCAAATTTTTGCAAGACTTATGCTTCATTCTCATCCTTTCTCTTTTTGAGTCATACTTCCCAGCTGTCTTGCTGACACCCAGCAGAGTGGAAGAATGGGTTTTAGCAGCATGGAACAAAGAGTAAGAAAGTCAATACTGACCTTGTAAAGATTCACAGTTGCAGCCTCTGAGCGTATAATTGTACTTGCCAGCAATAGCTGCCTGGTTCATAATCTTGAAAAGTCCATTTTTAGAGATTTTCTAGGTCTGTCTTAAAAGGTACTTAATAATTGTATGAGGTATTACCTTCCAGAACATGATCCAAAACAACCTCATCATTGATTTTTCCACCCTGTTCCTTTCTGTTCAAACAACTGTACAGATAAAAGTCATTTAACTGCTACTCAGGTCAGCTGGGGAGAAAAGTTTAACTTTACTTTCCATACCTAGTAGCACAGGGCACCTTTTGCTTCTTTATTCCTTTACTTTATATTTGAATATACTCAGTTACCCATCCTGTCCTGTGATTTGCCACACTCCTCACCCTTTCTTTACTTCATCAGAGAGTACAGCTTTCAGATTCTGAAAATGAACTAGCATACAAAAAAGTCAATAAAAGTTTTGGCAGCCATCTTCCTAAGGGTCTCAAATGATGATTTGCCTAGGTTCTTGACCTCAGTGATCACTAGTGTTGGAGCATTGCAGGGTAGCACGGTCGGGACAGAGGGAGACGAGAGATCTCTGCAGCCAGGTCGTAGAACTTGGGGTTTATTGCAGAGGGTGTGGGTGCAGGGCCCTGCTGGGAGCTGCCAGATGCAGCTCAGAGCAGGCCCGAGAGAAGAGAGGGGTAGAGAGGATGAGAGGTAAGAGAGTAAAAGCAGAAGAGAGTAAAAGGGGTAAGAGACCAAAAGGGTAAGAGAGTAAAAGGGTAAGAAAGTTAAGTTCTCGTTACAATACAATAAATCTTCTTCTGTGTTGAATATTCAGATTCTCACTAACCAATCTAGTACAATATACAAATCCTACAGCATTTCCATACTACCTATAAGAATCACTACATTACCATACTGTGCTACATTTTAAACCCTAAAAATTACTCTTTGGACCCCTTCTGCCAAGCTGGCAGGGTCTGCTCGGACCCTTGGACCTGTCTGCAAGCAGAGGGCCTTGTTCCATCAAAAGGGGATTACTTCTAGCCAGCCACACCATTGTTTTGCAGTTGTTCAGTAACTAAGGGATCTCAAACCTTGCTTTCATTTCAATCTCACTTATAGTTTCTAAATTCTCAAAATCTTTTGCCAGACAATCATATTTCTAAAGCTTTCCTGTTTCATCTTCCCCAACAACTAGCAATTACGTTTGAAAGATGTACCCAGTACTAAATCTTACATAAGCATCAGCTCTATATATGCTTGTCAAGACTGATGGCAAAAAAATTAAAGAAGGCATGAAGAGTACATGACATTCCAAATGTGACTATTAGAAGAAGCACAGATCTCTCCCAGGACACCACTTCCAGCAGCAAAATCAAGGGAAGTGCCATTTTTGTCTCTACACCAACCCAGTGCTCCTGATGAGCCACAGACCCTGCAATCAGCACACCTGCTAGAAACCTGTGGAGCATCACAGATATGTAACTTTTTTGTTAGTCTAGCAGGAACAGACATATCAAACACATTCCACTTAAGGAAAAATAGACAGTGAGCAGCAATTTGATTTAAGATTCATGAAGGATAATGTAAGAATGAACCCAAACCAAAGGACTGTTTCTTAATACTGAAGAAACTGATGATTTGTAAAGGATATAAAAGCAATATGCAAAAGTAAGCTTGATGTGTCCTATCAAAAGCAACTGCAAAAATCTGATGAGGACTGGACAGCAAGTGGTCCTTTGCCTCGGTGTCCAGACCACATGGACTAACATATTTGGAACTTCATGAGTTTGTGTATGTTGGAGAGTGAAATTATAAAATAGACTTGCTTAAAGACTGTATAAAAAAATATCATATTCCCATTGGAAAAGATATTGCATTGAACTTAGCTCATTTCCTTGCATGTGAGAGTAAGCCTGTGATCCTTCTACAACAGGGTTTGAAAATGCAAAGCAGGAGGGCTGGAGCAAATGGCTCTGCAGCCACACAGAGCCTTATCAACAGAGAGGAGCTCCTTATACACAGAGAAGAGTAGTGTTGACATTTCTCCACCCCTGTGGGGTTCAGTGCCAAAGGAGCTGAGCTAAAGAACAGGTCCTGAGGATGGTCAATCACAAGTTTTCTCTGCATCCAACTCTTAAATTTCAGGAAGGCATCCTGGCTCCTTTAATCTGCTCTGTTGCTTAAGGAAAAATATTGGAACACAAAATTTGTGATCTAAATTCTCTTTGGTAATCTTTTCTTGCTTACAGAAGGGAACACGCAGTGTTGAGACCTGTACTTGCTTGAGTTATCACCTGGCAACAATCACAACAGAAAATCCCCTGCATTATCCAGCTTTGGCACTGCTAGCCTGGAGGGACTTTTGTCAATGGGAGTAATGAATCTGAGATTAATTGACACACAGGTCCAGCTAAACTGATTCTGGGGATGCATACTGCCAAGGACAGTTCCATTAAGTTGTGCACCGAAATGAATTTAGAATGTGCACATTTAGTGTGTAGGCTACAATTATTCTGTATGTATCATTGTGCATACTTAAACAATGATGTTCAGCAATCAAAAAGATTCTTTTTCCTTCAAGGTATCTCCCAGGAGTATTTTTATACTGACCATGGTGGATTACTCTAGATAGGGTAGAACCATTTTGGATAAAATACTCCTCATTTTTGTTTTTTTCACTCAAGTTGTAACTAAAATGCCTCAGAAATATCCATGCAACCTGAGGTAATAATCTTACTCAATGCCAGTAACTTCATAAAAGTTGCTGTTGCCCTCTGCTGTTGCCCTTATCATTTATGTTGGGGAAGAAAGGCTAGAAGAGGCTATATTTAGCTTGTTTTTGCATAAAACCATCAGTTCCAGAAATATAGAGTGATAGATGAGTCTTTGGTTTCTGCAACTGACATCTGTGTACCCACTGGAGCTTCCAAAGACAGTATTCTTTGTTTAGTTTAGTTCTAGCTTGTTTCTGTCCGCACTGGATTACCATGGTCATGTTTGGAGACTGACACTGTGAGACCATGACTTATCAATTTTGGCCTCTCTGCGCTGCAGCTATAACTTGAAATAGACAAACAACCCCCAAAAGTCACCTCAGGATATGTAGCAGTAATGCAAGGAGCAAAAAATGCCAGATGCCAGGCTTGGAGATGCTACTTCTTTAGTAGAGCTTCAGAGGAAGTCTAGATCAAAAGGAGAAAAAAAGAAGAAAAAAAAAAAAGAGCTAATAAAAATGAGTTTGTGTGACAATCAATCCTTGATGCTTTCCAGATATTTTACAGAATAGAAGCCCACCACCTCCATCTGTATCTATTCTCACTCCTATAGAAAGACCTTAACCTTAAGAGGGTCTCAAATCTCCTTGAGGACTCACTGGTTTTACAAAAAAAGCAGGCATGAAAACATAGAGCTGTGCATTCTTAAGTTCTTGTGTGGCCTGAGGCCCCTTCTTACCAGCCCCTCAGAGGGTGCTGGGCTTCCCCTCTGTCTTGGTCTCAGTGGTGCTTTGCAGAATATTTGCTTGCTGACAGATCAGCGGTGGCTGGCCCTAGCTCTGGCCAGGCTTTTCCCTCTTGGGCACAGGCTGTGACTCAGACTACACATCCTCCAACCACTCCTCCATCTATCCCTGCATGTACTTCCTGGGGCTGCCACCCACATCTCACTAGGAAATAACTGGCCCTATGATTCCAATCCCTGGCAGACAGAGGCACCGGGGAGGGACGGAGGGACCCCTGGCTGCACACAGTAACTCAACGGCCCCTCAGAGCAGAGGGATGTTCATTGCCACTACTTGCTCAGAAAGAAATATAAATTCCTGAGATTAAGGAGGTGGGATTTTTCTTCCTAAAATGCAATTCCATTGTTAAGAGAATTTATGGTGATGCGTAACCTGTTATTAGGTGTCTTAGCCCTACGCAGCAGAAGGTAAAATGCTTTCACAGGCTTGTAATCTCTGTGCTGTGTGTGCCTCTATGAGAAGACAATCTGTTGAAGGCAGCTTTCCTTGGACAGTTTTGTGTTACAGTTCAGCACCACAAGAACACCCCAACAATCTCTCATTTGCTTGTCACAAAGTTCCTTTCTTCCAGCCCACAAAACACTCAAATCCAATCCAGGCAGGGTTGGCTTCCTTAGCTCAGACAGAAGGGACTCTGGTTTCAGGTTCATTCGACTCCCCAGTGATGTCTTCACCAGCTATCACTATGAGCAAGTTGTTGCATGACTTACAGGTCCCTCAAGTGTTTTCTTCCATCTTGCCAGCCTCTCCCCTCTGGACATGCATCTCTACAAAATGAATCAAGCAACAGAGAAGGAAAGGACTCACTCCTATTGAGTCATGTACATGTCTGGATGTATCTTTTTTATTTCACATTCATTTTCTGGCCCTGAGAATGCTTCTTTCTTTGTGCTCATATCACCAGCTCCCAGGACAGCACATGAAAAAGGAGACTGAAATGAAGCTGACTCCCTTCACCTCAGTGCACCTGGCTGAAGGATATCATGCACAGCCTCAGGCTTACCTGCCAGCATAGCCAGGGGGAGGATGTGAATTAAGTGAATATTTGGAGATTAACAAGATAATGACCAAAACACTGCACCTACTCCTTATAAACAAAAGTATTTTGGTGTCATTGTTCCACTGAAGACATATTGCCTTTATGTTAAAGATCAAAAATAATTTGTGAGAGTCCAAAACAAATAAGCCTCTAGTCAAAAGACTGCTCTCTACTGTCTGAGTCTGGAGGTGAATGGACGTGTCTCCTCCAGCAACACCACACAATTGTCTGCCCAACTCCATATTTACCATCAGCAGTTTCATCTCATTCATCCTGGTGGAAACCAGCTGCTTCAGGAACCAGCTAGCAATTCTTTCAGCTTTCCCTCACAGGAGAAGTGCTCCATCCCTCTGATCATCTTGGTCCTGGACTCTCCTGGACTCCTGGACTCCTCAGGACTCCCTCCAGCAGTTCCATGTCCTCCCTGTGCTGGGAGCCCAGAGCTGGATGCAGGTTCCAGGTGGGCTCTCCCCAGAGCAGAGCAGAGGGGCAGAATCCCCTCCCTGCCCTGCTGCCCACGCTGCTCTGGATGCAGCCCAGGACACGTTTGGCTCTCTGGGCTGGGAGTGCCCATGGCTGGCTCATGTCCAGCCTCTCACCCACCAGCACCCCCAAATCCTTCTCACAGGGCTGCTCTGCATCTGCTCATGCCCAGCCTGTCCCCTGATACTGGGGGTTGTCCTGGCCCAGGTGCAGCACCGTGAACTTGGCCTTGTTGATCCTGATGGGATTCCTGTCGGCTTCTTCTTGAGCTTGTGCAGGACTTGACTCTCACCTGCCTCCAGTTCAGCAGCCATTAAACATCAGCAGCTTTTACAATTCTCTCACTGGCATATACGCAGCTGCTTTGCAGGGAACACAGCAGAGCAACATGTACATTTTGCGAGCTCAGTAGCAGTAAAATCAAATTAACAACAGAGAAGGAACATTAATTTAGGTTTTTCAAAATAACACTTTTGCTGGAAGCCACAACAATCACCACTTCAAATCCCCCTTTTAGCAGGTAAAATTCGTGCCTGAAGAGATGGAGCTGTGTAAACCAGATTGGATTTTTTTCCTTTTAAAATGGTATTAAAGTAATTTCTCACTTTTCCCATAAAAATTATTAAATGTTATTGCTTGTCAATCTTATTTAAGATTTTTTTCACTCTGCATTTACCTACCACGTATCTCTCCATCATTCTTTCCCTTGAGGTCTCAATTATTCTCAAGTAGTATGTCATTAACATTATTACTTATGTTCCAATAATAGTACAGATAAGTTAAGTCTTGCTTTCTCCTATCAGAGATCTGAATAATTACATTAAATAAATAAATGCTTACCAAGGTCTCCTCTTTTCCTCTCCTTTCTTGCTGTTTTTACTTATGAAACATTTATGAGACCTGATATGATATTAGATGTATTTTTCACATTGGAAAAGAAAACAATGCAGGATGGGAAGAAGCTTGCTTATAGACTATATTGAAGAATGTAATAGCCCTGTCCCTAGAGAAGCAGGAACTCTGCATCTTGCCCATGGCACACAGAAGACTTTAGGAACTGCTGCCTTATATTGGAAATAGACAGGCAATTAATGATGGCCCATTTCTGCAGTACATGTGCGAGCTCTTAGCAAACCAGTGGCTGTGCTCCCGAATGCACTGAATGTGTGAAGTGCTCTGTCATGTCACTTCCCTTTGGGTACCTCCTAGAAAGGCTTCCTGACATTTTCTTTGGACACAAAGGACATACAACTTACCTCTTCTTCCTGACTGCATAGTAAGAACAGCACAGGTCCCCAAAACAGAAATGTACCTCAAAATCTTTTCAGAGATCTTCCCCAATGCTGTTTCAAGTGCGGAGAGCTGTGCTGTGTATTATTACAGCTCTTTTCCTCTACTTCCGTTTCCCCACTTTTTATTGGCTTCTAGTCTTTGCATCATAGGAGCCTGAAAAAGCCCAGCCTAGATCAGGGCTGTGTTTTGCAGGATGATGTACAAATAACTAAGAGGAGAAGTCTCAACCTTCAACCTCTCAAATTTATACTGAAAAATTACAGAAAAGGGAGGGAATACCACCATCCCTTTATCAAAGAAGCTATCAGTCACAGGTAAAGCAATTTGTGAGAGCACTGAAGACTGAACCTCAGGCAGAATTTCACCATCATGTTAAATGGGCATTGCCATTTCTCAACAGCATAAACAGCTTTGCATCTGCCTTTAACCTGACTGCTAGGCTCGATAGCCTTTCAGCCCTCCACCTCCTCAAGACAGAACAAACAACAGAAACACAGGATGTTCTACCTGAACATGAGGAACAACTTCACAGTGAGGGTGACTGAACACTGAAATAGGCTGCCTAGAGATCTCATGGAATCTCCTTCTCTGGAGATAGTCAAAAGCTTCCTGGACACAATCCTGAGTAACATGCTCTATGGAACCCTCCTTGAGCAGAGATGTTGGACTCAACAGCCTCTACTGGCCCTATCCAACATTACCCGTGGTGTGGTTCTGTGAATCCCTGAGTTTTGCACCTCAGGGTGAAGCAAGTCCCATATGAAGCTAAGCAGCCAAAGCAAAGAAGTATTTAGTCTGCTTCACCTCTCTGGGGAGATCCGCCAAGCAACCATACTTGAATTGCATTCACTGGTACGAGAGAAGGAAAAGGAGCCAAGGGCAAAACTGTGTTTTCTGAGACAGCACCAGTTAATGCAGGTTTGTGACCACAGCCAACATGTCCTGTTCCTTAGCCAAGAGACAATTTTTGTAATGCAAAGGAACATGAATTCTGACTTGCCTTCCTGGTGTGCCTGCAACATGGCAAGGCAAATCTTTCCTCCTTCCTGTGCAAACAAAGTACCTGTAGGAGCAAAATACTGTAGCCCAGGGGAGAGCTGCTCATGACTGGGGAAAACTGATTAGTTCTGATTGGTTTGCATAAGCTGGTAAATGGAGTGCTCACCAACACAATGAACACACTGGCTGTACACAGGAGCATTCTGTTACACATAACTCCAAGGCATTAACACAGCACTACCAACAAAAAATATCAGTAGGCCTACTTGTGAAGATTTGGTCCTTAATAATCATCAGAAAAAAATTTACAATCCAAATAGGAAAAAAAGAAAAAAAGGGGGGGGAAGGCAAGGCAAGGCAAGGGAAAAAACAGAGAGGAGTTATTTGAAACAATTGTGTTGCCTGCTATCAGCCATCACTCCATCCAAGGTCCTCTCTGTGAGTCTTGGGCACAACAAAAGGGTGCTACAACCCAGCCCTGATCTTCATCTTAAGAAATTTAGACTCACAGGTATCAAAGCAGCCCTGTTCTTACTTCCAAAATGTAGTCCTCAGGATTGCATAAAATGACTACCAAAAAAATTATTTCATATGCCTGCTGCAAAATTATTCTTCTGTCCTGGGTCTCATCACACTATATGTCAATGCAGCTCAAGACATCTGCTGCTGGGCTTGATGCCAAGTCCACAAGACTCAGTATGATACCAAAGTTGTGAAAGATGCAATCATGGAGCTATAACAATTTAATTTTCTGGATCCTGAATCCCTCTGTCTCTTCAGAACCAGTGGGGACAATGGCTTTTTCAGGTAACATACTGCTCTGGAATGCTGCCCATCCTGTATTGGCTGGCAGGAATTCTGAGTTTGCTCCTTTTCATTTCCTTTCTCTTTATCCCTACCACTTCCCCACTTAAAGCACAAAAACAATTCAGAAGAAACAAGCAGTGTGTATGCTCTTCATGGAAAATATGGAGTGTCTTTGCCAAGCTCTAGGATGAAATCAGTAATTTATGCAGTGAAAACTGGGTCAACAGTCGCTCACATCAGTGGACAGATATTTTTCCATCATCTTGAGTGGGCTTTGCAAATGATTAGTGAACATGTATATTGGGAGAAACAAGAACACTTCATGCCCCAGGCACTACCCAAAACATCCTGCAGACTCCTGCTGAGGAGGTGGTTCAGGGACAAGTTTCATATGTCAAAAGAATCAGATGAAATCCATGAGGATCCAGCACTTTGCTAAAAATGCATGCAAAATTTGCCAGTAGATTATTATTATCTATTTTTCTTTTTTTTTTTCCATTTTTATTCCTCCATTTTAGTAGCCTTCCCTCAGGATTTACAGTCATATAAACAAAATCACCTCTTTCACTGACCTTATCCTTCCAATCCCTCTCCAACTGCTCACTTTAGTGCCAGTGTAATTATCTCCCAAAAAAAAAATAGACAAATAGTACAGAGAGGCATGCAGAGAAACCATTTTGAAGTCTTGTCTGAACCTGTTAGTATTCTGCCAAATACCTCTGTAATGAAAGACATGCAGTAATAGTGGAATTCAGAGAAGAAGCGATCAATCAAGCTGCATAAATCTCTCCTTTCCTTCCTGCTGCGCTCATGTGCTTTTTCAGGCAGGACACTCTTGACTGGTGTGTTGTAAGCCTTTGGGGCTTGGATTTATGTGTTGGCTTTTCTATAAATTAGTCCATTAGCAAAGCTGAAAAAGGAGTTTCTGGAATGTGTGTTTAGGTTCATACAAACTGCCTAGGAGACAGACAGGACTCAAATACTAAGTTTAGGGAAAACAAGGCCACCTCAAAGACCAACAAAGTGGCCATAAAAGGAATCTAACCACAATCAAGTCCTCTAATTTGTAAAATTATCTCACTCCTGTCAATTCAGAGCTTAAGAACACACATTTATGAAAGATAGGTCCCAAAACTAAAGGGTTGGTGGAAAGTAGAGCAAATATATGAGCTTACATCTCTAAAACGCATTTTATTAAAGAACCATGGGATGCTCTTCAGATGATGCTTGAATCACTATTAGCTTTGGCTACCAAAGCTCAAACCAACATTTGCCATCTGGGATATTTAACTTTGCTGGGAGCCCGAGAAACAACAAAAGCCATGTTAGCCTCAACATGCCTCTATCATGTTTGTCTTTTGAATCTTAGTGCTATAACATCTGTAATCTCTGGCTCTTTTTTTTCCTGAGAAAGACAGATAATGATACTATCGAAGCAGTATCATCATTAGCCTTACATAAATATCAAACATGCAAGCATTTTTGACACCATGCTATTGTGATGTATTGATGTGATGTATCTGAGAACAAAATGTTCAGTGTTAGTGCTCCCCACCAAGATCACATGGTCCTCTTCCTTCATAACAGCAGTGGAAGGAACAGCCACAAGAAAAATGCATTTAATTTTGCTGTGCAAGTGAATTTCTAAACTGATTCTTTCATCCAGAAATGAAAAACAAACAGTTAAAAAGAGGAAATGCTCATCTTGCAGTCTCAGGACAACTTAGCAAAAGTACAATTTAATAGAAGTTGTTATCCTGTCTTTGGCCTCAGGCATATTTAGACCAATATCTTGCTCAATACAGATGAACGCTAAGAAACAAACTTCTAACATACACTGTGATAAAATAATTTTCCACTAAGGAAAGGCCTTTTAACCCCATCAAGTTAAATTTAACTCACTTCCTACTCTTCAGAAATTTCTTGAGAGAAGCTGCCAAACATTATCAATATAACAACGAAAAAAAGTCTAATTTTTCTAAGAACTTACATGATTATGAACTCACAAGCTTTCAGTTCTTAGTTAGATTTCAAATAGAAATTATTTTTCTGTTCAATTTTGAATATATAGTGTTCAATACCACAGAACATCCCATATGTCCAGATTCCCTTTGAGGTAAGAAGGGGAACATGAGCAGCAAGAACATCTCCCACAGCCCACTCCTGGAAAAGCTGGCAGCCCATGGCTTGGACAGGAGCACTCCTTGCTGGGTTCAGAACTGGCTGCATGGCTGGGCCCAGAGGGTGCTGGTGAATGGTGCTGCATCCAGCTGGTGGCTGCTCACCAGGGGTGTCCCTCAGGGGTCTGTGCTGGGGCCAGTCCTGTTCAATACTTTTATTGACAACATGGATGAGGTATTGAGTCTTTCATTAGTAAATTTGCACATGACACTAAGCTGGGAGTGTGTGTGTATCCACTGGAAGGTGGGAGGGCTCTGCAAAGGGACCTGGAACGGTTGGATAGATGGGCAGAGTCCAATAAGATGGAGTTTAATAAGTCCAAGTGCCGAGTCCTGCATTTTGGCCACAATAACCCCCTGCACCATTATAGGCTGGAGATGGTGTGGTTGGACAGGGCCCAGGCAGAAAGGGACCTGGGGGTGCTGGTCCACAGCCGGCTGAACATGAGCCAGCAGTGTGCCCTGGGGGCCAAGAAGGCCAAGGGCCTCCTGGCCTGTGTCAGGAACAGTGTGGCCAGCAGGAGCAGGGAGGTCATTCTGCCCCTGTACTCAGCACTGGTGAGGGCACACCCTGAGTGCTGTGTCCAGGTCTGGGCCCTCAGTTTGGGAAGGACCTTGAGACACTTGAGCGTGTCCAGAGGAGGCAACGAGGCTGGTGAGGGGCTGGGAACACAAGCCCTGTGAGGAATGGCTGAGGGAGCTGGGGGTGTTTAGCCTGGAGAAAAGGAGACTCAGAGGTGACCTTGTCACTCTCTACAACTCCCTGAAGGGTGGCTGTAGCCGGGGGGGGGTTGGTCTCTTTCTCCAGGCATCAACTGACAGAATGACAGGACACAGTCTCAAGCTGTGTCAAGGGAAGTTTAGGCTGGATATTAGGAAGTAGTTTTTCACAGAAGGAGTGATAAAATATTGGAATGGCCTTCCTGGGGAGGTGCTGGAGTCACCATCGCTGGATGTGTTTAAAAGAAGATTGGATGTGGCACTCGGTGCCATGTTTCATTGAGGTGTTTGGGCATAGGTTGGACTCAATGATCTTTAAGGTCTCTTCCAAACTAGCCATTCGTGAATTCAGTGAATTCTGTGAAGTCTTATTTGTCTTCTCTTTCAGCTACACAGCTGCCATCTCCCGATGGAAGCTTGGAGAGCAATAGGAACACCATCACCATCCTTTTCAACAGCTTGGAGCATCCCTAGATTAGGTGGTCTGCAAAAAACCTATGATAAAGAGGCTTTCCACAATAATTTAAGCTATGCTGCTCCAAAAGGTACAGGTAAGGAGTAAACCCAGGTGGTCTTTTACGTCTTCTTGAAAAATCCTGAAGTTACTAGAGAAACAAAATACTACAGCTTCACCCCCAGTGAATTTCAGAATAACTCATATAAAATTATAAAAATAAAATGTATTTACACTGATATACCTATTTAAACTTGAGTATTTTATAAGTCAATTAAAAACCAGCCCCATTTTAACCCTAGATCTGCAACTGGTCAGAGATAGATTAGCATAGATAAATTTCCAAGAAATGTGAAATATAAAAATGATAATCATTCAAGAGGCTAATGGGGCAACATGTGACTCAGCAATTTTATTTGTTTTTGCAATGTGGGTTCTAACAAAAGTAATAAAGCAGTGATATTACAGGCACTCTAATGCCCATTTAACACTACCAGTTATTGATACTGTGTAAAAGTCTACCTAAAACATACACTTGCACATTTTAGTGGGATGTATTGACCTAACCCCTTTGAGGGTCTGGAGTACTGGTTGCAGAAACTGGTTTCCACTGTTCTGCAATAAGTCAAAAATACTTCCTGGTCATAGGTTTGATCTTAAAGAATGGGTATCTGCATCTGCTCTTTTCTTATTATCTCTACCTAATCCATAAATGGATCTGTTAGGGATGTGGCAACAAATTTCAGCTCTTTCCCCAGCAAAAGTTATAGATCCCTGGTGCTTTGCTGCGTTTCTCAGAAGCTTCAGACTCTGCTTTCTACTGATATGCTGCTAGTGAATTAATGCTTCTTCAGTGGAAAAGAAATAAAGAAGTAAATTAGCTAAAATTTTTCATTAATATTCCATTTGTGTCTCCAAAGAGAACAAATAAGGTGCTGGACAGAAGACAGAAATAAATATAGCTGCATTCTACAGCATTAGTAAAACACTCTGTTTATCACAGCTGAAGGGACAAACACTGGCAATGTTTCTAAGCTGGGAAAATTGGAGAATGTAAAAAGTGCATCAGGATTGTATTTTGTTACTATATCGTTGGTGGAAGACAATGCTCTGTGAAAACAGGAATCAAAAATGGTTTCTTCTGTTCTGGTGGACTCACTGTGAGGAATTACTCATTAATCATAAAGAATACAAAACAGAGGCATTTTGTGAAACAGAGTCGTCTGTTTTGTAAAAGCTTGCTTTTGATGAAACTGTGTTGCATTCAAATGGTGTAACAACATTTTGTACCAGTGGAGAATTTATCCCACCTTTTTTACACTTTTTTCTTTTTTTTCTTTTCTTTTTTAATATGTTATTCGGCATCTTCCACCTGCACGAGTATTCTATCAACTCCATTCACAGGTATTCTATCCTCCCTATGATTATTTTAGTACATCTGCATATTTCACTGTGTTTTGTTGAGGTTTATTCTTCCTTATATATTTGGTCCTGACTTGCAAATTAGCACAGAAAGATAAAGATCTATTTAGAAGTTCAGTGTTATCAGCCTTGAGTTGGAGTCAACTGCACCACAGTGTGAAGAAGGGACAAGTATTTCCTGTCAATATGTAGAGCAAATCTGGCAGGAAAAGCCTTCATCTCTCAGCCACAGGAAAGTTGCAAAAATTGTATTCAGGATCTTTGCCTTAAAGCCCAACTAGCCCATCTAAAATACCAGTTGCCACATATTGGGCTCTGACTGATATTTGAAGGAACAGAACTGACAGGGCATTAGGAGTGCCAAGCTTTTCTGAGTGGCCGTAACAATCCTATGAACGCATCTTCTTCTTGTGTTGGCCTAATAATTTTGTGTTCTCTTTATCTGGACAGAACTGTGTGCATGGTTTGAATTTTGTGTTCTCTTTATCTGGACACAACTGTGTGCATGGTTTGGCTTCTTCACTGGCCCACAGCGTTGAAGGCCTGCGTGTACCCCAGTACAGCAATGCTTATAGAGGTGTCCCCCAGATACTTTGCAACACGAGCAGATGCATACTCCACATATTTAACAGAGACAGTGGGAGGCTGAGGTCTAGGCACCAGGGGTGTTGCTAATCCAGTAGACATGTGTGGAGAATCCAGCTGGTGAATTAGGGAAAAGCAATGGGATGTTGATAGCAGGCTTGCAAAGAGTTTTGGCTCATTCCAGCTTAGCGCATAAAAAAACTCCTGCACTTAAGCAGGACTGGAACTTCTGCTGTTGAGGAACGAATTTTTGACCCTTGCAATGCCAAAAGTAATATACCTATTTCAAAACCAGCAACTATTTGAAAGCACTACACTGACCTGCAGCTCTATCTCAACTCTTTTGCCTAAAAAAGCTCAAATTCTTCCTTTTCCTTCCTCTAACAAAAATCTCACCTCTTTTTGTCCCACTTTATATGAGAATTTCTCTCCATGACCTGACCAGTTTATAACCACAGAATATATGAATTTCCACAGTTCATGACATACAGAGAAAATTAATATTTTGCAAAGCATAGAACTGAGCTCACAAGACATTTTCTCTTAGTCATGTACTTTAATATTCTGCCTCTAAACCACCTCAGGTATATGAATCCTGGGAAATGGCATATCTGGGAATTGCTAGGGGCCAAACTCAGCTGTCAGCCACTACACTGTAAAAGGTATGTGCACATGACCTCTCCTAGACTAACACAGCCACAATCCCATTAAGATTTTTATTGTTGCAATATTTCGTTCTCTCTATAACTCCTCTGCCACACAATGCACAGTTCTTCCAGCTGCCTTGAATAAGCTGTATGCACAATGCTTGCTGCTTATTATTTTCCATAATCTTTTTCTTTGTGTCATGGGTAATGAAGCAATGAACCTGCAGTGTCTTTCCTAAGTGTTTTATAAAGATACAACACAGTGTCACAATTACAGTAAGCAAAGGGGGAAAATGGTGTGAATGCACATATTATATTGCCTACAACAGCTTGCAGAATTATCAGTTCTCTCAATTTTCTTTCACTACCTCCTACTTCATCTCTTCATTAAGTCAGTGAGCTTCTTATGACCCTCTCCACCCTTCTGCTATGAATAAATGGCAAACCTCTTCAAAAGATTGGTACTGAAAAATTCTGTTTTCTCAAACACTAATGTTCATGTAACCTGCTGGGCAATGTTTTGTAAAAATAATGATGAAATATTCATGGGAGTACGATGACAACAAATAAATGGAGCAAAGAGAGCCACAAAGTAAGACAAGAGGTCATTTATCACATACTTCTAAGCCAAAAAATGAAATAACAAGCAGCCTTCTGAAGCCTGCTGGGTGAAGCATGAGCCCTCAGTTAGGCCTATCAATATCAGACTCATCTCTATTGCCACAGCAAATCAATCTCCTGGCCTCTGTTTGCTTCCTACTATGATAGCTACCACTTTAAAATCTCCTGGGTATACCAAAATGGATAGACTTTGCACTATGAAAAAGTCTCTCTCTAGATAAGGCTGAATAATAAGATATGTAGCAAGACTGATAGTTCAAATCCAAAATATGAATGAAAAAATATTGCCATGGAAATTACTCAGAAATCAGGATAACAGCTCTTGCATCTTTGGCTAAGTCTCAAAGAAGGGGAGTGGCTAGTTTCAAAAAGATATTCAAAAGTTTATTGACCCATACTTCTTTCAGTTTTGGGCGAGCAAAAAATACCAACAGGGTATTTTTTTCTAGAAATTGATAAAATTTCGCAGTTGCCAGATAAAAAATGTTGGACTCCAGTTTTACATATTGATTTCCCCTCCCTCAAAGTAGATTGAAAGGACTGAGCAATGAGGACGGTAACAGTTTTACAATGGCTTTACAAAGGCATAAATGACTTTAAGCAAAGACCATGTCACCTGACATGCAGACCATAGGGAGCTGGCTGTCCTTGTCCTTCCCACTGCAAAGTCACAGCATTTTGATCGTGGATTTGATTCATTCCATTCATTCCTTAAAATGATAACATGTTTTAGTAAAGAAAAGACTGAAAATTCCATCTGCTGCATAATCAGAGCTGTGCTGATATGATACCTTCAGTTGCACTTTTTAAAAAATGCTCTATTGTTCTCTGCTTCATAAAGTCATAGAGCACTTCCCAGAGCACTGGTGGGACATGGGGGCCCCAGAGGGCCCCTTATTCATCCCCTGCACAGAGCAGTAGCTCAGCACTTGGTTTGCTACACCTCCAACAGTGGAGACCACAGGGCATGCAGGGCAGCTTCTCCAGGACTTGGCTGCTATCTTTGGAAAGCAAAAGTAGTTTCTTGCATTTAGCCAAGAACTGCAATGAGGAGCTTGTCCCTGTCTCATTGATGCCGTCTCCATTGGCACTGGGGTGATGCTGGGTCCCCTGAGGCTCCAGATGAGCTGAGCCCAGGCCCACAGCCTTGGTGTCACCTACAAACCTGACAGAGTGCTCTTGTGACTTCCCCTGCTCACTGCTGGAAACAGTAACCAGAAAAGGCCACAGAGAAGATCCTGAAAGACCCCATGGGCCCTGAGCCCTTAGGCAGATTTGGCCTGGTGACCAACACCTCTCCTCTTGGCCAGTCAAGTAGGGTTTATCCACCCAGACTCTAATCTCTAGCATGGATTCAAGGACCTTGTGGGATACTGTTGGAAACCTTGCTGATGTTATACTCCTGGTATATATTATACTCCTTGTATATAACATGCTGATGTTCTTCCCTTATCCACAAACACTTTATCACACAAGGTAACCAGCTCTCAGACCTGATTCACCCCCAATCCCAATCACCTTTTATTTCATGGTGCAAGGGATGTGCTCCAAATGAATGCATGCCATGATTTTCTCAGGAGACAAATTGAGACTTGACTGCCCTGGGGTTCCCCAGATCATCTTTCCTCTCCTTTTTTAAAGACAAGTCTGATATTTGCCTTAGTTCAGTTGCTGGGATTCTCCCCAAACTCTCCATAGCCTTACAAAAATGCTTGAAGGTGACCTTACCCAGCCATAGGCCAGCTCTCTCAGCAGCCTTAGGTGCAGCCTTTGGAGTTCCACAGCCTTGTAGGTGTCGAGTCTGTGCAAGTAATCTCTGACTCAACCTTCATACACTAGCTGGCTGTTCTTACCCTCCTTAAGTTCTGTCTCAGGGGAGTCCACCAGCAAAGAGTGAGGAAAATACAGTAGTGAGCACATCTGTCTTTATCTATACCTCTTTTCATAAAAACTGACTGCCTGATTTAGCCCACATTTTTCTTGTTTAGCCTTTCACTATTGATGCAGAAGCATGACTGACAAGATTGGATTTTGATATTTATTTTGCCCAAGATGAAACAGAAATGACTGCTGTAAAAACAAAGAATGACAAATTCATTGGTATTATCTCTCAATGACAAGTTCTAGATAATGCTGAGAGTCCATCATGCACTTACATTACACAACAATTACTATGGAAGTGTCCCTTCAAGCTGCTCTTTAATGAACAAAGAATCCCTTCTCCTATAGAGAAATTATTCCTGCAGACTTACAGTTTAACTAAAAGGAAACTTCTTTCCCATTTTCATTCTTTTTCCTTATTTTCATTCCATACAGCAGTTTTATCATATCATGCCTTTCTTTCAATTGAGATCCCTTGAGATGTTCTACCAGGAGATTACCATACTTAGACTTGATGTTCCTAGGAAAACACATCAATGTAACATTTCTGAAAGGCCAAGTTGTTTCCTGTTGTCCCTTAGGAGACAATATCACTTCGTCCTATCGTTGTTTAAATGTACCAAGAGCTTTTTGGCACTGTGCCGGAACAGAGCTGTCAAGATTGTAAATTCAAGTTATAACCCAAGGAGTGTTCACAATTTTGTCTTATCCTGAGCTGCCTAACATCAAAAGAAATATTGAGAACACCACCAGCCTTCTGCATCCCTGAAATATGCAGCTGCAGAAGCCTCTGATTTAAAGGAGTTGAAAGTACAGCAGCTGTTTTAGGAAAAGTTATAAATGAAACTCTGCTCCTTGCACTCACAAGCCTAGCTAAGTCCACATGGTAAGAGTTTGTATCAAAAGGACCCACTCTAAAAGGCAGAATGGAGACATATGAATAAAAAACATACTGTGACACTGCAGCACTCATTTCCTTATTGCTGCCATTCCCCCTCTTCAGGCATCAGGGGGCTGAAGCCATATGATGCTATCAATGATGTTTGTAATCCAAACACATGGAGATGGAACTGCCATAGACATCTAGTAAACTGAGCCCCAAACCTCTTGAAAACTTAGCAAGCCCTCTAAATTCTCAGTTTATGGCTTGACCTATTTAATGGAAAGAAAATTTAAATCATACTTAGAGTAGCCATGCTTAGATGCCATTGCCTTGTACAGACATTTTGTGAGGTACAACTTACTGTCCATAATTCCTCATAAAAATTCACTCTTTTAATTACAATTTTCACATCCCAAGGGCTTGAGCCTACACTAACTGATAATCATCCCAAAAGTAATTAAAAACATAGAGGACAACTGACCTCTGGATGACAATTCCATTCTGTGGCATACACAGTTTTGAAAAGGGATTTTGGTCCCCTGCTGAATAACAACTACTCAGAATCTTCTTATAAACACAGAAATGCGCTGAAATGCATTATTTTAAATTGGATTTTCAGGTTTTCCAATTCAAGTATGCATGTCTTTGACTGGGACATGGGCCAAGCTTGGAAAAGTCCCAAATGAAGGACTGTCTGAATTTTTCATGTCAGATAGCTCTGAATGAGATAGATGAGGGATGTAAATACATTGTCGATATTTCATATTTTCAGTCTTACTGCACTGCTCTTGAGAGGCAGTATCTCCTGGTCTGTTCTCCTTCCCTACATTAACATGAAATAATATGCATCAGAGAAACATCATTTGGTCATAAACTTACTACCTGATTCTACTACTCCCCGCGTATTGTAAAATGTAACATGTAAAATATATGTGTGTAGGAACCAAGTAACTTTATGTGGGTTTTGCAAATGATGTAATGGCAAAGGCACAGGCATATAATCTAAAACATTCCTCGTGGGTTTCCAAAAGCCATATGGGGGTGTGTGCCAGTTACTGCAGTGCTGGGGTTATCTAAGGTGTCCTCAAAGGTGTGAACAAGAGTGTTGACACCACCTCTCATCCCTCCAGTAAAGGAATCTCCACCCGACATCATGGGAGAAGCGTCCTGGCACTGGTACTCCCTAAAGGTGGTATGGTTTCACCAAAAGGTCTTCCAGGGCTTCAGTCCCTGCAGTTAAACCCAGTGCTCACTGTTTCCCAAGGAACTGGGAGTTTGTGACTACCCAGTACTGAACTCTGAGTCTTGCTGACCCCACAGCCGAATACAATAGTAAAACAGTGCATGGGAAAGAATCTGCAAGCCGTGCAGGGCTGGCCCACATCTGCTTTCACCTTCTGCTATCCTGCAGTGTGGTTGTGCATCCCACACAGCGCATCTCCACCATCCTGCTCCAAGAGAGCTGGGCCCACCCATGCCCCACACAGCAGGTTTCTGACATCTCTACATGTGCACCTCTACAAGGGATTTCCTTTTCAAGGATTCTGTCAAAATGCCTGCATCCCTGTATTGTAGTGTTAAAACCAGTGCCTTAAGGTTTTGTTATGAGGAAGAGTTCATGGTCAACGACAGGCACTGTTCCCAGAGATGCTCACCATTCCCATACTTCAATGACTCCAAGAAGTTAGGAGTGTTTAGGGGGTCTCTGTTTAAGGATAAAAGCACACTTAGAATAATGGATTTAAGTTTCACAAGTCCCAATGCTTCTGACTACTTTCATCTCTCTGAATTCTTTATTCCTGAAACTCTGACATTTTCAGCACAATACTTTTGGCATTATCATATACTGCTGTCACATTTACAATTTATACAGCTTCGTACACAATGAATAGAAGGTAAGATGTAAGTAGCTATATCAATGATAAGCACATTTTTGATGTATGTTTAGCTGTTTACTGTGTCATAAGGACATAGTAGGAAATAAAACTGAATGGTTATAACTGTGCAATAGATAATATTGCCCAAGTCTCTATTAATTGCACTGCACACCTTATACACTCTAAGAATAGTATGCTTTGTCTCTCCTTGGTTCACAAGTTTCATATAGAGATGAAAAAGACATGTTTCAGCTCCAGAGTGATTAGTGGAAGGTGTGCAGGTCCACAGCCCTATGTCAGGTCCCTCTCCTCAATCAGTTTCTTATCGTATTTCTGTTGAGTTGACAATAGGACTGTGATCCCAGTGAGTAGATCTGCATAATGCCAACACAGAATAATGGTAGCAGTGTATCTGGAATGTAAAGCATGGTATTAAGATTTCCCAGTGGGAAAATCTGTCCCCCTCCCAGCAATTCTATGCATCGGAGCAATCCTGAACATACTTAAAACACACAACACATTTCAGAGAATGTCATAGGGCTTCACCAGGTTGGTGGATGATGAGATTGGACAAATGATAAGCTGGATTAGTTTTGCAATTGTTCTTTCCAATTCCTGTTAGAATGACGAATCAGCAAGCAAACCCCGTACTTAAATGATGTCTGGGTAAATACATGTCCTCTAGAAATTAAAATGCAAGATCAAAATAGCATTAATTATTCTTTTATAAAAATAAAGAGGTAGCAGAAATATACAAATCCAGTGCCACAAAATGCATCAGTTGTTTTAGAATACACAAATTATCAGAAGCTCTGAAAATACCAGGACTCAAAGTTGAAAATGCGATCATAGATCAAATAACTAGCTTCCCAGAACTTTTCAAGTTGGAAACCTGACTATCCCAAATTATGTCTCATGGTTAAGTTTTTTTTTCTTTATATCTCATAAATCAATTTTTTTTAAAAATCACAAAAAAAAATACTGATTAATTAAAATATGCCCCTGCTGCCAAACTCACTGTCGTAGAAAGAAATTATAAAACCACAAACAGAACTAGTCTTCATACATGTTAAAGCATGAAAAAGCTTCACATGTCCCACATTACAAACATGCTCGGCCCTTGGGCACTACTGATCTCTTCTGACAGGCAGATCACAATTTAAGCTCCATGACAGGTCAATTTATGGCGTTTCAATGAGTAAAGCCAGACACTGTAGGTTTTTTTCAAGGCCTTATTAGTTTGACTTACTTCAGATGAAGTTCTTCCCTAAAATAAGACCACAAAGAGAAGAGCCCTTCTTCAGCAGCAAAATTCTGGCTGAGGTTTCTAGCTGGAACATGGAACAGCTCTTCTGTACAAGTTCCAGGATAGCATACACACCACACTGCTCAGGACCACTCACATCTAAATTCCTGCTCTCAAAAAATAGCAAAACTATTCCAGCCCAAAGATGATGCGGATCTTCACAGCCCGGTAAGTTTTTGCATGCTTCAGTTATTTGGAAGAGAGCTGATCACAGAATCACAGAATAGTTTGAGCTGGAAGGGACCTTTAAAGGTCATCTAATACAAAATCCCTGCAATAAGGAGGGGCATTTTCAACTAGATCAGGGTATTCAGAGCCCCATCCCACTTGGCCTTGAACACTTCCAAGGATACAGCATTGACCATCAACCACCTTTCCAGGCAACCTGTGCCAATGTTTCACCACCCTCATCATAAAAAATTTCTTCCTTAAATCTAGTCTGGATCCATCCTCTTTTAGTTCAGAACCATTACCCCTTATCCTACCACTACAGGCCCTGCTAAAAAGTTTGTTTCTATCTTTGCTATAAGCCTCCTTTAAGTTTACTGAAAGACCATAATAAACTCTCTCCAGAGGGAGAAGAACCTCTTTTCCAGGATGAACAAGCTCCACTCCCTCAGCCTGTCCGCACAGAAGAGGTATTCCATTCCTCTCGTAATTTTTGTCTCCCTCCTTGGGACACACTAGAAAGGATCTACATCCTTCTCGTGCTGAGGGCCCCAGAGCTGGACACAACACTTCAGGACTGAGGGTCTCACGAGGGCAGAGTAGATGAGGAGAATCCCACCTTGACCATCCTTTTTTTGTTGCAGCCCAGGATGTGGCTGGATGTGGCTAACAATGGTCTGATCTGTGCCATCTCTGCAAGCTGCGCTGACTGGCCCCTGCTCACGACATAGGTATGTGTTTTAAGGGAAGAGGAAATTATTAACTGACCAAAATTTGTCAGTTAATAATTTGTCATGTTTTGATAATGTGCTCACTTAGTGTTCCTCTTATAAAACTAGTGTGCTCAGACAATAGTCCCTGTAAGGAAATGTGTGCTTTCACTGTTCATGCTCTGCTGACACTGAATATTCAGCATTGCAAATTCATCTCACAGCCACTCAGCTTACATGGAGCCTGATCAGAAAGCAAACAAAAGCCTTGCCCTTCACTTCAGCAGACTTCCAGTTGGGCTGTTTCACTGCTCTGTTTGTGCTCCTGGACCAGACTGTCATACAGCACCTTTCAGGCCAGAGTGAATGTTTTTATTGCAGTGCTATATTATCTGGAGGAACAAGTTTTATAATGAAAGCACTGACTGTGACCCTTAACTAAAATACAGCTTTAGATGCTGCTACTGCTCTGCCTTAACAAGTCTCCTATCAACTTCACAGCAGTAAAGAAGAAAAAGCCAAGTATCATGGTGCTGTCAGGGAGCATTTCCCTCATGGTCTTGCATATACTACTTTTATTCAACCTATCTTTGCCAGATTTTAAACTCTGTTTCACATCCTCTCTGAATACTGCTGCTGTTGTCATGGCACTGTAACTTCACTTACTCCTTGAGATACACCAGCCATTAGATTTATGTCATCATTAATTTGCCTCTCTGTATACAGCTCACAGACTGATTTATAGTTTTAAATAATCTCTGGTCATCAGCACCTACATCCAGGCCATTCTATTCCACTTGTAAATCACAGCTAAGTCTGGCCTCTCCAGCTGTACTGAGTAACTGCTCTGCATCTCTGCACGGACTTCAAACAGGTCTGAGTGGCCAGGCCCTGAAGAGGTCTCACCTTCCCCTCTTCTGCCACAGGCTTTGCTATTGTGTGCATCTGAAAGGGAGAGAATTGTGCAGATTTAGGAAAATTATCCCTGGACTGGATCTCAAGGCTCAAGCCTATAATTCAGCACGCTGCCTGTGCTTGTCCATTATGCAGCACGAATAAAGCATTACAGGGAAAGTAGACTTTGAAAGCCCTGGATGTTTCAAGTGCCTCCTGCCAGCCAGCCCTCATTGCTGATCCATCATTTCACAGATGAAGCACTGCAGAGAGCTGTCAGTATTGCTGCCACTATGATGAATGAGGCAACCAGCTACAACTTTCTCAAACAATATATTGAGCTCATCTATTGTCAGCATTTATAACATCCCTCTCCCCAGGCACTCACATGCAGCTACCACTTTACCAGTTGCTTTGTTTATTTGAACTTGCTGGAGGGGTTCTTGGAGTAAACAGCTTATGATTAGAAGTACAGGGAGTGGCTCATAGATAAGAAAGTAGACATAAGCCTTTTTGACAGTCATTGAGCTACAGAGAAAGATGCTCAGAGACCACATTCTTGGCCATTTTAGCCATTGCAAACTATATTCTATTTTACCCAGTAATCACACCTTCCATTGCAAAACATGTTAACTACAGAATTATATACAAGACTAGGTTTTATAAACTCCTCATCATTGTGGTATCTATTTCAATGATTTCTTAAAGTATTGTTTTCACAGTCGGACAGGCTTAAAGCTTTTCCACTAGCTTATCATCCACTACTCTCCTGTATCCAGTTGTGGAATATTAGCAAGCTGGAATAATACACTGATCCCAGTTCTAAACAAGGGAGTTTCCAAGATGAAAATAATTGGACCCTGGGGAAAATTACACTTATGCTTTCCCTGGTCCTAATTTCCTCTACACACCTGTTTTTGATTATGACTGAAAAGGGAATTCTGCCTTAGATCTTTAATCTTATTCACCATGACCATTTTTATAGCCTTTGCAATAAGGAAAATTATCTGTGTCTCTGTCTACTGACATACTGCGGCATATGTGTATCCTTTTACAGTTTTATGGAATTATCAAGTGACACAATGATGCACTGAAAAACTCATTGGCATGGCTGAAATATTGAAGTCTTTCAAGTTTATGTGAAGAGAATTTTTTTTTTATAGTAAAAGTCTTATAAAATTACTTTTTGCATATGCTTCTCCCTGAAAGTTTGTTGCAAGACAAATACAGGAAACCAGAGGATCAAGCCCAGACAGCATGGGTTTAGGAAAGGCAGGTCCTGCCTGACCAACTGATCTCTTTCATGACCAGGTGACCCACCTGGTGGATGAGGGAAAGCCTATGGATGTGTCTACCTGACCTTCAGCAAAGCCTTTGAAACCATCTCCCACAGCATTTTCCTGGAAAAGCTGGCAGCCCACAGCTTGGACAGGAGCACTCTTTGCTGGGTTAGAAACTGGCTGCACAGCCAGGCCCAGAGAGTGGAGGTGAATGGTGTCACATCCAGCTGGGGGCTGGTCACCAGTGGTGCTCCTCAGGGGTCTGTGCTGGGGCCAGTCCTGCTTAATACCTTTATTTATGGTTTTGGTGAGGGGGTTGAGTGCGTCTCACTAGGTTCACAGGTGACACTACACTGGGTAGAAGTGTCAACCTGCCAGAGGGCAGGAAGGCTCTGCAGAGGGATCTGGACAGGCTGGATTGATGGGCCAAGGGCAAAGGTGTGAGGTTCAATAAGGCCAAGTGTCAGGTCCTGCCCTTGGGTCACAACAACCCTGTGCAGTGCTACAGGCTGGGCAGAGTGCCTGGAAAGCTGCCCAGCAGAAAAGAGGACTTGGAAGTGCTGGTCAACAATGCCTGTACAGCAGCCAGGATTGTGTCCTGGTGGCCAAGAAGGCCAGTGGCATCCTGGCCTGTATCAGCAATAGTGTGGCCAGCAGGAGCAGGGCACTTCTTGTCCACCTGCACTCAGCACTGGCAAGGATGCACCTCAAGTTCTACGTCCAATTCTGGGTCCCTCAATATAGGAAGGACCTGGAGATGCTGGAGCATGTTCAGAGATGGGCAGTGGAGCTGGAGAAGGGTCCAGAGAGCAAAAGCTAACAGAAAAAAAACTGAGACAGTGGGATTTGCTCAGCCCGTAATAAAGGAGGCTCATGGAAGACCTTTTTCTCTCTGCAGCTACCCGAGAGGAAGCTGTTGCCTGGTAAAAGTTGGTCTCTTCTCCCTGACAGCCAGTGACAGGACAAAAGGACACCACATGAAGCCATACTAGAAAAGGTTCAGGTTATGCCTGAATTTTTTCACAGAAGAGTTGTCAAGCATTGGAAAATGCTGCCCAGAGAGGCAGTGGAGTTCAAGAAATATGTAAGACAGAAAAAGAAGAAACTGATCAACAGAGGTTTGATTTCCTGATACTGAAAATAATCTGATTATAACAATAGTAGCAGCTAGCCTTCATTACTCATCAATTTGGGGGTTTTTAAGAGAGATATGTTGAACTTCTGCTCCCCTGTATCACAGTACTGAATACCTTGTTGGAAAATGTCTCTGTTTGTCAAGATGAGACATGAGGGTGACAGTTACCCCTGCTCAAGCATATCCCTGAGTCACTCCTTCCTGCCCTGCTTCAGACTACATTTATGTCCTCATCCAAGCAGAATCAAACTTTGTAGCTGGAAGCAGGAAGATGTATGGGCCCATCCTTCCTGGAGAAAGGAAAAGAAAAAAAAAGTAGCTACTTTTTCTTTGATCTTCAGAAAGATATGAAAAGGACTCAATAGCAAATACAACCCAGAAACCCAAAAACCTGATCTACCTGTGTATGAGATCTGCTGTGTTCAGGCTGGGATCATTGTCACTTTGTTTCAGTTTGCTCTAGTCTCCCGGTCCCTGACCCTGGGCAAGCAGGTGGAAAACACACCCGCTATTCTCCTACCTCTGCAACTGCTGCTGGTAGCCAAGGGTCACTCTGCCTTACACAGCTCTTGCAAGAATTGCCAGGGCTTCTCCAAAGGCATCCCCACAACAATAAATTAGGCCTTTTCACAATGCTGAGAAAAAATGCTTCTGTAGCAGGTAAAGAAGCACTAATGATGAATACCTGCCATGCAGCCGAAATGAGGCCACAGGAATGAATGCCCCAGAAGGTGCCTTAAGAAAATAACAAAAGCCAATTAATGCTGCACATGTCTTTCACAGGGTTTTGCAAACCTGAAGTACATACAGTGCCTTATTCTGCCAGCTGAACATCAACAGTGTCTTTGTCCTCAATAACTTCCTTTGAGATACAGAAAGAAAACTTCCCCAGTTTTAAGACTCCAGACAGATTAAGGCTGAGAATTATCTCTCTAAGTGATGCCTTTGATGAACCCCTTAGGATCACTGTGATACCATGTTCAGGGTCCTCACACCATGCACAGATTTCACCATTTTGAAAAACCAACATTTCCTACCCAAGACAAAATCCTCCGTCCTCAGAAGCAGGCTGCTCCTCCACTGACTGCATGCTTGGTGTGTCTGGTCTGAAGCCAAATGTATGCACACCATGCGCCTCCAGCTAAACAAGATGAAACCCCATACCAGATGCTGGCCCAAAAGCACACATCCATTGGGACAGCAGAGTAAAGAGCACTGATATGGCATGATCCAACCTGTTTATTCATTGTCATTTCTCTTCAGCAAACACTCCGCCAATTCTCCAGAATAAAAGCTGCAGGAGAGGCTTGTAAGGTCTCTCCCCACAGGTGGAAGATTAACATTTTTCTAAGAAATGTTTAGCTAATTTTCCAGGCACTGATATGTTAAATGCCCCAGTGCCTTTTTAAATGTTCTGAGCCTGACAGTTACCATGCATACCTCATGCACCTGCTGGTAGTCACAAGCACTATTTTCTGCTCTGGCACAGAGCTTGGGTTTTCCTTTTCAAGTCTACCATCTCCATGGCAGTTTGAAAAGTATGAGCACCACTCCTAAATAAGCCCAAGATTGTTTAGGTGCTGTCTATTCTACAGATGCCAAGGAAAGAATGATTACAGCCCCTCCCTGAGGCAACTCACTTCTGCCCTGGTTGCAGTGTGAATGTTGGTATTCAGTCCCTGGCCCAGTGCTCCTTCACAGCAGAAACAGAAGCCAACTGTACCCTCTTCTGCCTCACCGCTTGACACTTTGTCTGTAGACTTGTTAGGAATTCTGGGCTTTCCAAAGGAATATTCTTAGCATATTTTTTGCTTTTCGCACTTAAGATTACTCCTTCCCTTTTTTTCATTATTTTATCTGCCTTACGCTTGCAGTTTCCAAGTTGATTGCATATCAATGCTATCACTTGTACTGATAGCTGTGACATATGAGGCACCTCTTCAAGAGTTAATATGCAATCCACCATTATCTTGTGCGGAAAGGCTTAAGTTAATAATACCCCAACAGGTAACCTCTTCTGCATTTTTCTTATGGAACTTCAGAAAAAATTTTGCTGTGCTGGTCCATTAGGAGTTCTCCATAAATGTGTCCAATTGTTTTCTCTGAGAACAGTGGCTATTGTGTATACAGGACAGAAAAGTAATTACAACCTATATATAACACACAATGATGTGTTTACTTCTCTCATTTCTCACCAAAAGGTTAGCAACAAAAAGTTTCTGGGCTTAAATCAAGGAGAGCTGACATTCCTTTCAGTGTTCTGTACATGCACTTTCACTGAAATTTAAATCTAGTTGCTGTGCTTCTTTAAATCACACTTTTCCTCACTATACATAACCAAACCTGTGGTAGAGGGAACACCAGAAGTTTGTAAAACAATCTGGCTACAGGCACAAACCCTTTTAGCATGAAGAAAAAGCCACAGAAGAGTTGCCTTTCCCCAGCACTGCACTAACTCCATCTGTCTGTGGCTACTTGCCACTGGCTTACACAAACAGCATGTTTCCACACGGTGCAGCAAGGCAGATTATAGCCAGACCTACCTCTTTTCACTGCATGTCTTCTCCTCTGTTCTGTGTACTTGCACTTGCTCTGTAACAGCCCTTCATGTCACCAGCACAATATTCTTCTCCCAGCCCCCGAATAATATTATTTATAAAATATATAACTTATATATCCCACTTTACCACCCATCCCAACCTCATAACTTCACTTATGTGTGAAGCAGTAAGGAGTAACCAATAAATGTATTGGTTGGTATTTACACTGCATTTCCTATTTTTCTTCTGATGGTCAGTCTCTCAATGGGCTTATGAAAGAGTACTGTAAGGTTAGTGAATAGGAATGGATAGTGAAGTGGAATGGATAAATATTGTTGCAAAAGTAGATTATCCTTCACATTTCAAAGAATATGTCTACATAACATCTATCATCTTATCACAAGGAGCCTGCAGTTTGAGACTGTTTATTGTGTCTTGCAGGGGAAAGAATGTCATATGGAATATTACAGAATCATCTGGACAGAAGGTCCTCATGTCAGCCCTGTCCCCATCAAAATGACCCTTCTCTTGTTGCTACTGCTATCATTCCTGCACAGTACTAGTCATCCATCAATACAGAGGAAATCAGGGCTGAAGTAACATGCAGTTACTGATGCTAATATCAACATGAGAGAGTATAGATGCTATGACTTAATTCAGCCAAGAATTTGTTTTGCTCTAGTGTGAGGTCATGCACACTAACTGCTGCTCAGGTTCAGGATTCAAATTCCAGTTAAAGGAGTTATAGAGTTATCTGATCCCAGAAAGTAGAAATCACATTTTCTCTGCTTGTTGGGACAAAGACAAAACCTATCAGAAGATGTAGGAATTTCTGAGATTAAGAAAGTATTCACCTTTCCCTCACAAATGTCCTGCATTTCTGCACAAAGCCCTCACTCACCTGGCCAAAAGAAGGACAGAAGTACAGGAACCTCCTGCTTGATGTTTTAGACCATTTTGTTCCTCCTTAAACAGAATTAAGCCTTCCTGAAAGATCTTTAATCAAAGGGTCAGCTGTAGTTATTTTCTTGAGATGGGAATCAGCCAACAGCCAGCAACAGTTTAAGTAGTTAGCCCAACAAATATGGTATTTTATTTTCCCTTTAAGGTCTAGGGAAACAGGCCTGGACAGTGGTCAGAGCAGTGGTCAGAAGTAAAGGGTATTTGGGATTCACACAACCAGATACCATTCTGCTTTAAAGAAAAGTAAATTAAAATACATATCTTCCAGGCTTTTTTGAAAGAACAAAACAAAACAAAGCAAAACATAAAAACAAGCAAATAAACAAATGAAAATACAAAATTTCCTGTTGGTGCCTGCTTCAGGAACAATGTAAATATTGTAATATATGATAGAGATAATTCATGCTATTTATATGTAAAATATTGTAAAATCCAAGCTATGTCTTTGACCACCCTGGCTGGGAGCAGAGTCTTATGTGGCTGTGGTGGTTTTTTTCTCAAAATTCTATTTTGTTAACCATCCAATAAATCATTGCTAAATTTTCTTATAAATTTGGTTTCCGATTTGATCATTTATAACAATATGATCAGCTGCACGCTGAAAGAAGTCTACTACCAAAGTACCTACATACACATCAGCAGTGGTGTGTGTTAGTGCATGTGCATGTGAGTATCATGACAGTAAAATATGTCTGTATGCCTGTATTTGTATAGATTAGTTACACACTGCACAACCTGCTGTACTGAAGTAGAACAAGGATAAAGGGAAACTGAGATGAGATGAGATGAGATGAGATGAGATGAGATGAGATGAGATGAGATGAGATGAGATGAGATGAGATGAGATGAGATGAGATGAAGTGAGCTACCTCATCAGCTGCACCTAAGAGGGACAGAGAGGTTTCTCAGAAAGGTTCTCATGACAAGGGTGAAGACAATGGAGGCCTCATACTCCCTACAAATGTCCAAGCCAGTGTCACATAGAGGAGTAGCACAGACTCAGTGCCTTCCCTGAGGCAGGAACTGCAAGGAGCTGGGCTACCAAGGACTATCAGAGTGGCCTAGGGCTGATGGGAGTGGCAAAGGTCAGCCAGCACATGGTTCGCCGGAGATGGAGGGATAGGAGTGAGAGCGCAGATCAATCCTTGAAGAAGCATCCTGGCAAACAAGCCCCAGAACAGTGCTAATGGCTCAGCTCCAATGTCCATGAAAATAATTAATGAATAAGGAATTCCCTGAAGTAGGTAACCATGAAGGCAGCCAAGTGCTGAACAGAAGTGCATGCCTTGTTCACAGGCATGGTGGCTATTTAAGCCTTTCTTCCTTTCTGCCCTACAGCATTATTACAAATTAGATTCTATACCCTGAAACTGCAACAATAAAAGCCTTTTCTTTGCAATGTTATCCCAAAGAAGATGCAGAGAAATGGGTCATGACACCTTCAGCTGCAGAGCTAATCCATCACAATGTGCCATAGCTCCTACAAATTGCTGCCCCTGGCAGATCATGGCAGACGTTTCCAAATGTTCCCAGATGGCTAATACATAGCAATGGTTTGTAACCTGCCTACACTGGACCACCACAGCTGCTCCACTGAGTATTTTGGATATTGATGGATGCCCCTTTTGACCCAGAACACTGAACATGTTTAATAAAGGAGTATTGCCACCAAAATCATTCCCTTCCCTTCTTTTTCCCCACATCCTGAATTTAAAGGTCAGAAGTAAAATCAAGCTCTATGAAAACTGTTTTCCTCATTTTAGGAAGATATATTTGTGCTTTCATCTGACAGCTCAGTTGAAACATTTTGTTCTATGCCAATAGAAAGGATGGTTCTGCCTATTAACAGGAAGTACACAAGTGAATGAATCACATCCTCTTCCCAGAAAGTATATAAGCTCTCTTTGTGATGGAGTACACATCTCCTGATTTCTCTGTCCCAAATCTAAGATCTATCTATTCTCTGAAAAATTATTATATAGTGGAGTTTTTTTAGGAAATGCTTCTTAATTTAATCCTTAAGAAAGCCACAACTGCACAGAAAATAGCCAACCATTATTGATGCTTCACACTGTTTTAGTCATAGTAGTGTCTTTACCTCATGGGTGAACACAATTTCATTTTCAAGTTCTCCCAAATAAACCTTCAAAATTATTCATAACAAAACAAATACTCCAAACACTAAGGTATGCCTGTGTGTGCATACATGCATTGGGTATATACTTATGTTTACATATGAGTTACAGACACTTTAAGAGTCCAATCTTCCAGCAGACTCCAGCAGATGGAGTTGAACCTCTGTTTTGTTATTAATTCTCCCCTCTTTAGAAGCCATATTACCTATTAGTACTAAATTTCCCTCATCTTCTATGGTCCTTTTTAGCTTCCCTTCCACATTATTCGCCCTTGGTATTGTTAACAGTATTCTCACTGACCTTTTCCTCACTCAATGATATTAAGGCTGAAGGGACTTCTAAATTTTTTTCTAATCTTCCACACTACCCAACCCAGAAAAACCTCACCCAGGTATTATTACAAGAGACACTGTGACTCACACTTGGCTAAAATTTTATCCAATAAGCACTCTTTCCAAGAATAATCCAAGAATGTCACAGGTCAAAGAATTCACCATAGCCTTTCTGTGATAATGTCCTTCAGCTGTCAGTATTTTAGGATTGAAAGGAAAGACTTAATTCCATCCTGCTCCTTCCTATCTTCACTTTCTGTAAGCACTTATTAATTTTTCTCCTACATTTTTTAATATTTGTAGCATGTGTTTAATATTTTTCTGTTATATGCAACTATGTGTATTTCAGGAAACCTATGTATAGCAGGGAAAAAGAAGACTGTCAATACTGAAAATTCAAGAAAGAGGCCTCATTATGAGAAAGAGAACCCATCCTTTGGCACTCTGTGCTTAGATCATTCTCATACTCTTTCCCAGGGAAAAGGATATCAAGGCATCTAGTAATTTTATAAACAGCATAAGAGAAGTAAATTAAAGTAACGTTTGAGCCAGGTAGGCACTCACCCAGCTTCATGAATGTTTGAGCAAAAATAGCTGGACAACTGTTCATTGATTTCCAGTAATTAAGACAGCTGAATTTCCAGTTGTTGTAATTTAACATAGCACTGTAACCTCCAGGGGAAAAAAAAAATCACCTGCTAGCTCTTAATGGCACAATTTTGAAGTTTGACCTCGCATTCCTCCTCAGGCACATTTTTATTTCAAGGTGTTCATAAAATACTTCTACAAAGATGCATTAAATGTTACACATAAACAGAAAACATCATCTGAAAAATATGAGGCAAAAAGAACGTAGCAGCTCTACATAAATGGAGGCCAGGCTTACAGTGAATATATTGAGCATGATTCTGTTCATTTCATTTCTATAGGTAAAAAAGAAACATACAGGCATTCAGAAACATGGCTACAGACAAGATAATCTTTGAATGCACCCTTGTCATCTGGGAGCCTATGTACAGTGTTGCATCATAAGATTTAAATAGAACCACTTAACCCAGGGGATCAATGAGATGAATCAGAAGAGAATGAGCTGAGAGTAATTTCACTGAGGGACTTTGTCTCCAGCAAGGCAAAGTGCTATTGCAGAAAAAAAAGGAATAGTGTGCTCTACAGTTCCACAAAATAGGACAAAAAGTAACAACCTTAATGTCCAGAAAGGAAAATCCTTCTGTAGAAAGGATTAGACAGACAAGACATTAGTGTAAATCCTGCTGAGGGTAAAGATGGAAAAGAATTGGCACAGATTACTTGAAGATGACACACATCTCCATCACTGGAGGTTTTAATAGGCCAGACAAACACCTGCCAGAATGATGTGGGTGCACTTAATCCTGCATCAGGCACAGACATGGACTGATGACCCCCTTAGTCCTTTCAGCTCTGCTCTTTTGACTCTCATCTGAACCAAAAATCAGCTAAGAAGGAAGAAACACTGGAGTCAACCACACTTACTCTCCCCAGTGAGTTACAGATCATATCTGCTTGAATACATTTGTATGCTTCTATGGCGAAACCTTTTTGTACAGAAAACTTACAAAGCATTTCACATGGTGGCAAAATACAGCTGTAAATGCAAATACAAGTAATATGTGGATAAATATTATAATATAGCCCCAAGGTATCATCTGGAGTCCTATCTACTTAGTTTATTGACAAAAGTTGAGCTACTCTAAATTGTCATTGAAATGTCTTGTGACCTTAACTGCAAATTAAGCTGTGTTCTTACAACTTGGAATATAATTTTCAATCATTAAGGTTCAAGAGCTGAAATTTATTGTGTTTTTCTTTGATGGCTCATAGGGCAAACCACCACAGTTGTCTTGCCACTGTCTCACTATTCCTTAGGAAAATTTAAAAATCATTGGGAAGATACAAGGAATGGTGAAGAAGGAGATAAACTCAACACAGAACCATGCAAAATAGTAGGAAATTCCAACTTAGGAAATGCAGAAAGTGAGAACAAACTCATTGTAACTGGCAAAACATTTCCTCTCAGATTCAGACTAAAAAGTGCTTTAGCAATACTGCAAAGCGGAGTATTGACACACAATATGTGAAACTCTGCTGATTTCATGTGGATTCACTTAAGAAATGCATTTAGCCTATTGGTGGCAACCACAAGTCATTCTACAGTGTCATCTCCCTGATAGCTATACTTAAATAGTTTCATCAGTTTTGCCCTTTGTCAGCAAGATGAACCAGTGATGGCTATGTAAGAGAAAGTCATTAGGCAACACATCAGCAGGACTAAGACAAAGCCACAGGGCTGATTTTATCTGTCTGCATACATTCCTGTGTTGTTTAGTAGTAGCAGTGAGAACACTGCTGTGGTTTGGCTGACAAACCATTAATTGGCAGCTCATGGTAGCCCTGCACTTTCTACTCAAACCTGAGCACAGATGCTAGCTAGCATCAGGGCTGACAGTTCTGCAGACCTGCTCCCATGGGCTAATACCAGCACCAGGAGACCACAAACACATGCTGTCCACGCATTGTGCTGAGAGCAGTCAAAGTACGATTCTCTCCCATCCTCAGTCCTGAATTATACACCCAGTCTCGGATCCAAATAAGTTGATAGTAGTTCAATAACTTCTTGTTGTGCCTTCACTTGTTACTTGACACTCATTTGCATGATTTTATGCACGATAACAGGAACATGTACTGGAACATTTGAATATTCCAACAGGAATATGTTGGGATACTATAAATACTTTATTTAATGTTGAGCATATAGGCTAAAAACAATATAGTTAACAACTGAAACATACCATGATCCCTGAGCAGATGTAAGCAAGTAGCCCCTTCTCCAAAGACAAACATTAGCTACAAGGGCACTGGCTGTTAAATTATCTCGGTATGTACTTACAAGAACTGAATTATACAACCATAACTATAGAATTATCCTCAATAAGTGATTCTTGAAGAAACTGAGGCCTTTACAACATCTAAGTTTGAAGTGCCAGAGTGTTCCCTTAAGTAAATTCTTGTGGGACGGAAAACACTCCTCCTCTCTAATTTCTGGCAATGGCTTATAGCAGAAAGCTGCACATGAAGAAATGTATTTTTTAATAGGCCATTTATTGTTCCCCAGAAAGGCTAATGCACTTAACATAAAATCAAATTAAATCCAAGTACATTACCAGAATAACTCAATTAATATAATTTATTTCACATGTCAGAAAATGAGTGTGATCTCAGGTGTTCCTATTCTATGGTAAACAGTTCAATTATACTTACACATTTTTATATAAATCACCGTAAGAATATTCTAAAAACAAAGATAGATGGCATTTGTATGCTCTGATGTTTTGTTGTTTTGTTAAAGTCACTAAATATCTCAATTTTCACACCTCATTGTTTATTGTCACTGGAGAAGACCATTTTCATCTTTTCATCTTCCCATTGGAACATGCTCTAAACTATTTGCTTGGACTTACAATACGTGAAACAATAGTTCCCTCTTCTGGACTGAGGTAATGCTACATTTAGAATAACAGAATTCTGGTTAATGTTCACTAAAGGTGTGGGTTTTCTTCCTTAATTGAACAATCTTACAATAAAAAGAAAAGCCCTGAAGTGTATACACAAAGAAGTCAAGCACGTAAAGAAAGAGAGGTGTAGAAATCAATGAAGTATTGGATTGTGGGGCTTTGCATTCGATTTCACCTAAAGGCACTGATAGCTGCAACAGATGTAAGTAAGGATCTGTCACCATTTTGATAGTGAAACATAAACTCTCCGGAATGCATTGATTCCCAAACTCCCAGGGTTTTTTAAAAAGTGGTACAAATCACTTATCTGGAAGGAGGAATTTATTTTAAACGAGTGTTTAATTCAAAGTCTTGTGCTTTTGGACCAGAGCATCGATTACATAACCAAAGATCAGCTACTGCATACTAAATTTTAAAAAGTAACCACCCTCTCAATTGAAAGAATTGGGACAATGGATAGAGGAAGTTAGGCAAAAAAAGAAAACCTCAAGGTTCCAGATTCACAGAACAAAACATGCCCTCAAAGACACCAGTTGTTATCCCCGCCTTGAATAAAGCATCAGAAGGCAAATTTCTGAAGGTGCACAAGTGCCTTAAACTAACTAATGCTCTCTCACAAGTGTTTTTCTGTGAAAAGCAGGCCAGTACAGCAAAGTACCAGTATGGAAGAGTTGAAACTCTGGGTTACCTGCAGCTGGAGACAAATGGCAGGTACAGACTCAATCTTGTGAACAAAGGGTGCCAAACTCGCCTCTGGAACAACACTTTCAAGGAAGTTCACACTAGGAAGTTCAAGCCTTGCTCCACAGACCTCCATGACTCTTGCCTTGTCTGGCAAGGAGAGTCTGGGAAAAAAACTGATGGTCTCTACAGGACAGGGCCTGTATTTGAACCACAGCAATGTTACTCTTGATGAAAATATCCCTGAACAGAAGTTGCTCAAAATACCCTCTTTTTGAAACAAGAGCCCCCCTGAAAGGGGTGAGAATCTGCAGTGGTTCACATGGAGGTGGGAGAGTGAAAACTATCAGTCCCAAGTCCAGCTGTATAGGTGTAATACAGATCAGCCCATCTTAACCATCAGGAAATTTTATTGAGTGCTCTGTGAACTCTGAGTGGTCCCACTGGATCACCCAGAGCCTGGGCATACTCCAGTAAAACAGGCAGAACAGACCAATAGGTTTAACTCCCATTTCTTCAGTGCACAATTGGGTTAATAACTGACTGCAGAAAAACACAGTAAACTTTACCAGGGTGGTGGTCTTTCTTCTCTGATGTCTAAAAGATACTATTCCAAGAGCCACATACTCCCAAAATTAGTGTTACAATGCTTGCTGTTGCAATAATCAATAAAAACTCCTCTCCACACATACAGAGGAGCCTGCAGCTAAAACAGTCCTGTGAGAGGAACATATTCTATAGCAACATGGTCACCTTTAGGTAGCTGAAAGGTTTCATATTTGGTATACTGACCTGCTCCTTTCTGATATTGAATTCAACTGAATAGCCGAACAATTCTGCTACATTTACCTTCCAATGGGGAGAGAAGCATGTTTTGAGCCAGGTGTTTATTTGTATATTCTTTTCATGAAAGGATCTGATGCCTGTTCCATCACTGTAAGATGAATCAGTTTCCATGAACCATGAACACAGTGATTTGCTCCCTTCCAATGATCATTTGAAAAAACTAAGGTTTCTTCTTTCTGTATGATTGACAATTCCACTGACTGCACCTGATTTTCATTGTCTCTTTATGATGATGAAAAAAAAACTTCTCAAGCCTTTTTTTCACTTCCAGAGGCTTCCAAAGCTTCCTAAAGATTGTTTTAACCCTCTACACATAAGGGTCAGAGACAGAAGCACTCTAAGAACCTGAGTGTGAACTGCTATAATCCACTTCTGTGGCCCTAAAAACAAGGTCCCCAGATGGGCAATACACTCAAGAGCTGGGCTCAGAGATCATTGTGTGTCCCTTTGAACTCAAAATATTCTTTGGTATGGCAATTATATCCCTTTTCACCACTCCTCTCAGACAAAAGGCAAGCATTCTCACCTGTGCCTCACTTTTTCAGTGCGCTTCCCTTCCCTAAAAATGTATTTGGCTTGAGAAGGAGTGCACTTTTAACTTTACCACCAGCAAAAGTAATTGTGGGTTTATGAGCAGACAAAATTTATGTGTGTAGAAAAATGTGTGACACGCTTCAAATCAGAGTAACTGAGCCTTAGGAAAACACAGTCTCTCCCTTTAATTTATTTTCAACTATTTTCAGCAGCAATAGAAAGTAAAATCAGTTCCTTATTTTGCAGCTTGTTGTAAATGCTGCTACTTCTACCACTTTTCCAGCTGGGACAAAGCATCTTGCACCTTTCTTCATGAAAATAATGCTTGAGCAGAATTTCATTTAAATCTTCCCAAAGATTTCATTTGCCTCACAAATCACAGTGGACATAATTTTTGCAAAAGGCTCAGGTAAACTTACATGAAAAAATTCTGTAGGAACATCTGTGTGAAAATTGAAGAATCCATAGTCCTGTGCCCTGTCAAAAAAATGTACCGAAACATTTTGCATCACAATCAGATACACTGTACTTGACCTAGAAATTAAGCTTTCCAGATTACATTAAGTCAAAGAAGCTGAGGTGTTCTGTAAGGGCTATCAGTAGGAAGTAAGGTTTGATTCAAAATACATTACCTTCATTTTTAGGTGATTCTACCCTACAGACTACCCCTCAGGTTTACTCACCAGAATTTTTTGTTCCTTGCTCACATTTGTTCACATCAAGTCCTGCAGAGATATGGAATCAGTGCAAAGATTCAACTTTGGCATTTAAAGACCTGAAGCTGAGTTAAGGTAGTGATGGTATTTTCCCATAAACCTTGCAAGACCTGATCAAATATACCCACGTCAGTCAAGACAGTGAAAATATAAAGCATCAAATCCAACACAAAGAAGAAGCCCAGTCACTCATTCTAATAAAAAGAGAGAAGAATATGAGGCAACATCCAAAGCAGATGAAGGCCCAAGCTCTCTACTGTTAAAGGAAATAAAATTATACTGCCTCTATCCACTTCTAATGCCCCTCACATATGCTATCCATATCTCATGACTAAGCACTGAGAAAGATGAAAAACACAGATAACTTCTGCTATTATGCCCCTTCCTCTGAGAATCCTCAAGGGTTGTTTGTGGTGGGATCATAATTTATCATTTAGGGAGGTTTGCTGCTTGTGTGGGCCTTTCACTGATAATGCTGGGCAGAGGCTACTAAGGCTTATCAGCCTGTCTACTGTGCAGTGGTGCCTTTCCATGTGTGTACCAAAGACACCACCATGGGCAACCTGAGAATTATCAAATGTAACTAGCAGGCTAGAGGGGAGCTGCTGAAGAGTGTGGACACCCAAGTGGTTTTCTCCACTGTACCCAAAGAGGACTCAGCAGAAACCGTGCATGAACCACTGGTTGCAGAGCTGCTGCTCATAGCAGACTTCTGAGTCCCACAGCCACAGCAGCGACGGTGAGAATCTGAAGGACATAACCAGGCTCCAAGGAAAGCAAAAGCTGGCAGAGAAAAAGAGATGTTGTTGAGGTAGATAAGTAGATACCTGCTGTATACCATATTAGGGAGGATCAGGTTAAGGTATGCTTCAACATCCTGTATGTACACAGGTTTGTGGAGCCAGATGGGTTTGACCCAAGTGTGCTGAGGCAGGTGAAGGCCAGTGGCATTGTAAGGCCACTCTCGGTGTCCTTTGAAAGGTGGAGGTGGAGGTGAGTGGGGAAAGTTGCAAATTACTCTCAGCCCTGCCTTCTAACCATGTAAGGAGAAGATGAACTACAGCCTCATGCAATCCTTTGGAAAATGTTGGAGAAAATCCTCTTGGAGAGCATTTCCGATAGCATGAAGAATCAGAAGGTGCCCAGGAGTAGTCAGCCTGGATGTCTAAGCAGAAAACCAAAAACTGTTTACAGAACAAATCCAAAACTGTTGAACCTCTCCCTTAGTGACCTGCAGGGTGGGACAGCACAGACTCAAGCAAGTTCAGAGAGCATATAAAAGAGGAAGGAGTGGAAGGTGCAGTAGACAGCTGTGCTGCACTTCAGGGGAACCTCAACAGGTGAAATGCAGAGCTGGACAGGGAGGAATGTGACAAAAAACAGCAAGAGCAATTGCACCATCCTGCAGGTAAGGAGGAGTAGCTCCATGCACTGGCACCTGCTGGGGACTTGTGAAGCTGACAGGCAGCTTTACAGAGAAGTTCTGTGAGGTCCTGCTGGACAGTAAGCTGAGTTTGAGCCAGCAGCACTGGCCTTCTGCAAAAATGACCAACACTATCCTCAACTGTATTTAGGAGTGCATTAAGAGCAGCTCAGGGGAACCTGTCCTTCCTGTACCCTCAGTGCTGGTGAGGCCATGTGAGGAGTGCCAAGTCCAGTCCTGGGCTCCCAGCAGAGACAAGTTGGCGACAGACTGCAGTGGCCCCAGCACAAGCCCAGAGATCCTGCTCTGAAATAGTGCTACAGCATGTCCAAGAGGCAATTCCTGATACTGCAACTTCACTTCACTGCCCCCCTGCAGCTTGCAGCCACCCTGTCCTAGAGAAGGATGCTACCCAGCCCAAGACAACAAGGGGGATCTGCTGCTTGCCACTGCAGGGCAAACAAGGGGGCATCATCTCCATGCTCTCCTCTGCCTGCAGCTCCTTGAGCACACCAAGGGTACAGCCTTCCAAAAAGAGAAATAAAATTAGAATGACAACTACTGTCTGTGACAGTGGTCACAGGGGTTTTCAGGTGAAGGAAGAGACGAGAATGTTGATTCTATGTTCAGAAGGCTTGATTTATTATTTTATTATATATATATTGCATTGTAACTATGCTAAAAAGCAACAGAAGGAAAAGGTTTCTTCAGAAGCTAGCTAAGCTAAGAATAGAATAGAAAAGAATGAATAACAAAGATCTGTGTCTCGGACAGAGAGAGAGCCAGCTCTGCCGTGAGTGGCCACTAAATCAAAACATCTACACAAGACCAATCACGGACCCACCTGTTGCATTCCACAGCAGCAGATAACCATTGTTTACATTTTGTCTCTGAGACCTCTAAGCTTCTCAGAAGGAAAAATCTTAAAGAAAAAGATTTTTCATAAAAGATACCTGCTACAGCTGTCTAGGTTTTATTCTGTAGTTGACAGCTGGCCTGGAGTAGCGGGTGAAGATGTGAAGTGTTGTGTTTCTAAATCCAGCAGGCAAGCTAACACTGCAGGGCTGTGTTTAACTCTGTCTTTCAGGTTAAGCAGCTGTAACACCAGAGTTGCAAAGGCGCTGCAGGCTCTTCCTCTGCCTCCCACACTAATCTGCCTGCTGCTGCCTTTTTCTAGGCTTTGGTGTGAGCAGTGAGACTGCATCAGCCCCTGAGGAGGCACACAGTGCCTGCCCAGGCACTCTCACCAGCACAAGGTTCCTTACAAGAACATTATTTCTCCTTACACTGGCCTAAAATATGCTACAAAAAACATTCAAAATTACATCTCAAATGCAGCCATGAGCATTTCTATGCCCAAAGCTGTAACTGATAAACAAACCACTACAGTGAAAGACAGCTCCAAGGACATGAGCACAGGGAATGGTTCTTCAAATTTTCACCACAGCTATCATGCCCATGGGAATCAGAGCAGTGAACAAAAACAACAAAAGGAGCTTTAAAGAGAGCTTCAGACTTGAGATGGCTTCGGACCACACTTTTTTTTCCCCTGGTGGCTGTAGATGCTCAGCATCGTGACAGTAAGCACAATGGGAATTTTGCTTGTATGTGACGTAGCTGGAGGTTGCAGCTGCTATCCTGTGCTTTTTCTGTGCTGCTTCAGTCTGCTAAATAAAAATCTTGTCTTCAAATAAATAAATTTTGTAATAACACATTAAACCCTCCTCATGTGGAATATCTAAAAGAGCCTGGTCAGAGTTGTACTGCACAAGAGAAGAGCTAGGACTGCAAGACAGCAGCCGGCACCTCACCACACAGAATGCATCTCCAGCAGCTCTGAGTTTACTCAAGGCAACACACACAGTAATTCAGTGTGCAATGGCCACCCGTTTGTGGCATCAAGGGCAACTGGGAATGATGTAAAAAGAAAGGTCCATCTGCATAACTCTGTGTACAGCCCACCCCTTAATGTAAGGCCACAGCTTGACACAAGCAAAGAGACAGTAGGTGACACTCCTTTCTGCCCTTGATTGAGCTTAAGTTTCAGTCACTTCAAAAATACAATAATAAAACAACAATCTTGCATGTATAAAAATGCAAAACTCTAAATATATTTATTATTCAGTTATATTTGCTTTTCATTGCACAGATTTGTTTTTTATCCCCATGTTCAAGAGTTTTTTACAAAGCTTTTAGGAGTTCTGAAACTTAGAATGATCACTCAATACTATTTAGGCACAGATCATGAACGCAAAACTCCATTTCCTCAAGGTTTTTTCCAGTGAAAGATTAGTGGTTGCAGTTAAGCTCCAAATTTAAATACATTTCACAGTCCACGCTTTTACAGGCATATCGTCCAAAAAAGAAGTTTTGATTAAATAGGCTCACCACAGCCTAAATAAAAGCACCTTCTTTTCCATAAATCAACAAAACCCAAGGATAAAAACCATAGTGGCCAACCATTTTCTATGCTAGCCAGTCATAGATTAACAAAGAAACAGTTCTCAGGAGGATGTAAAAATCCCCTGGAAAAATTACTTTACTTTGGAAATAATTTAAATTATTTCGTATTTAAAAAAATAAGCAAAAAAAAAAAAAATGCAGCCAATAAAACACATCTGGTGACAAGGATTTGTCCTAGACATATCCCCTAGTTGATTCCATGATTTCTATGTGCCACAATAGAGGTGCACAGTTACAGGTTAAACAGTGTTTGCTTGCTCTGCCTGGGTTTAAGACATGTCCATAAGGTCCAGCATGGAGCCAGAGAGCTGGTGCTGGAGGGTGAGTGTGGCCACAGGCTGAGGAAGGCTGAGCAGCCTGGGAGGATGCAGGGGGCTGGACAATGCAGCTGGCAAGAGGGAACCTGCAGCTGTAGGCGGCTGCAGGAATGGGACAAGGTGCTGGCGCCTGGGTGTGAAGGAAGCAGCAGGTGCAGGCATTAAGGACAAGTGATATCCCAGCAACCCTGCAGGGCTGTTCATGACTGGCCCTGTGATCTTACTGTTGTTGACACAAATCTTCTAGCACCATTGCTGAAACGCCTGCAGTGGGCTGAGGGTCCAACTCCCTACTCATTCTTTTAAACCTTCCCAGCAAATTCCCCCACTGTCAGCACTGTGGAGCTTTAAATGCTGTTCTCATCTCTGATGACCCCCAGTTGGCTGCAGCTGCTCTTTGGCAGAAGAAGGGAAAGAAGGCCACTAACTCACGTGACACAGAGACTCTTCAGCTTCTCTGGCAAGAACTAGCTCACATCATGACCTTTTTAAAGCAAGACATCCAACACCAACTCTCCTTTTCCTATCACAAGAGTGCTGGCCCTTGGCATCCCCAGAGTGGGACTATCCCCAGCACCAGGTCAGGGCAGCCACGGCTTTCCCAAAGCACTGGGGGCTGGGCCAGGCTGTGAGGTGAGAGGGGTGCATAAGGATCACTTTGGAGCTAGAGGTGCCTCTGAAGCTCAGCAGAGTGGACTCCCTGAGCAAGGGGACGGCAGCCACAGGAGCCACATCGCTGGGCCCAGGGCAAGAAAAGAAGCTGGTAGCTGCCTTCAGTCTCCCAGTCTCCTGTCATGTGGAGGAGCAGCAAAACAGGTCATTCCTAGAGCTTAACATGTAACTTCTCCAGGAGCAGAAGAGCAAGATTTTCCAAAATCTCTCACTAGCATTAATACACAAGCTTCTGACATAGGTGAGCAGGCAAGCAAGGGGAGCCTGAAGAAGCGGAGCAAGTCCATCAAAAACTGTCTGGTGATGATTAGGGAAATGTGACCACCACAAGCCAGGCAAGTCCATGCTGCCTGAAATATCAATTCTACCCCCAGTAAAAAACCTAGGAGGAGTTATCTGCAGGAACTAGAGTCTCCCCCTGTGTCCAGGGGTACAAAGAGCTGTAGGCCAGCAATCCCATTAATCATCTGTGTCCGGGCAGAGGTTTCTGAGCTCCAGCGACAGCTGTTTAATTTGGATATCTCTCTGGATTACCAACTCACGTAGTCGACGGATTTCTTCCTGTTGCCGGTAATACATCTGTAAAAGCTGTAAGAAGGCACACATTTTATTTCCTTTACACTAAAAAAACATAGGTTTAACCTGACAATGCCATCAGAGTTGTTACATCACTTCTGAGAGAAACACCTAAGGAGGAGGCCTTCAACCAGCAGACAACACCAGCAGAGCTCCTGTTGTCCACTAGATTGGGTAGTGACTGCATGTGTTTCACAGGAAGTATTTAGAGTCTAAATTCCTGGGTCTGTCACATCTCCTTCTCTGACGTTGGACAAGTCCTTTTTCCTTCTTCCAGCTGGGACTAGCATTGTCTTTCACTATGCATGCAGCAGAGCACTCAGCTCTGCAAGGGCTGCTTCTGTAACCTTAGGGTGCCAGCTCAGAAACACCCAGAAAAATATCCTTTTTCACACCACAAGGAAATTCAGATGTGAAAATTCCTGCCCTGTCAAGGTGCGGACACTAAATTCTTGCAGAGATCAAAGGTAGGGGAAGAAAATTATTCCAGGGTTCCTAAAAGCAAACAAACTGCATGTACTTGAAAATATCCCTGAGCTGCCAGCAGTGGGAGGCTGACAAATCACCACAGAGATGTACCACTGTGCCAGCTTTGATTACTATACTGAGAGGAGGCTTTCCATTATTAAAGACAGATTGTGGACCTGCCAGGATCTTTTCTAGAGGATTTCCCAGGTGCGTGCTGCAGCCAGCAGCCAATCTCAACAGCATTGCACTAACAAGTTGACCCTCAGCAGTGAGCTGCAGATGCAGACTCTTTCCCATGTCAGGGTCCACAGTACATCAGGCAGTTAAGACTACATGGATGCACCAGGAGTACACCCACTCCTTTCACAGAAATCTCTGCTGCCTCACCAGGCTTGCTGACTGCAGTTCTCATCAAAGGCTTATCCTGCATAAACCCCAGAACCCTGAGGTCCCAAGAACCTCCTTGTGCCCAGCTAGTCATCAGGCAGGTCTGTGCCACAAGAATGCCATGGAAGTGAGAATGCTGACTGCCCCCTCCTTTCCAGACACCCTCAGCTGGGCTGTACTTCTGCTTCCTTGTGGCAGTCAGGGCAGGCAGAGTTTTTGCCACCAAAAAGAACAAAGAGCTTGCACTGACTCAGGCCAGAAAAATAAACCCTCCCTGAACTGCCACCGTCTGAATTGCATTCTTTCCTCATCTGGCTTTGAGCCTAGCCTGTAGCCCCAACACTTTACCCTAGACATTCATACCTCACTTTCAGTTTTTGGTGGTGGACACTGAAATATGTCAAAGCCATTGGAGAGGCATGTTTGTTGATTTTCTGGCAGACTGTCTTCCACTTTCAGCCTTTTTCTGCCATGTTCAATCTCTCTTGGCTTCTGCTTGTCCTCCACTGATATCCTCCCTTGTGGTTCCTGTTGCTGGCTCAGGTCAGTAGCTTCTGTGAGGGGTTCTTGATCAGGAAACTGCGGCTGGGACTTCACCGTTTCAGAGCCCGGTCTCAAGGACACCAAGAGAGGCCCTAGGGAGGGAGGAGACAAGTGAGCACTCCCAAACCACACTTAAAAATCAGCACTAAGCAATTCATTCTAACAACCAGCTCTAACCATTTCAGTCAGAGATAAACATGGAGGCACCTGACCAGAGCAGCTTCCGGAATTTACAGCCAACAAATTATCTTAACTTCCAGCCATATTTACTATGCCTCTCCTTTCCCTTCTTTCCTCTTTCTCGGGCAGGTAATAGGCCAGAGAGCTGGCAGCAGCTTACCCAAGCCCAGGAGAGCGTCACAAATGACACATAGACAGTCAGAAGGCTAACTGGCATAAGGACCTCCCATCTTTACTGAACTGCTTCTTTTTATACCCTGGTCAATACAGGTGGTCATTTAATACATTTCCCCCGATTGGCTAATTAACAAGACACCCATTTGTAAACAATCTTACGAGAATAACAGGAAAACAGATACTAGAAAAACACCACCTACAGGCTGTTTTTAAATAATTGGCTATAATTGTTTATCTCCAGCTACCTAAAGTCTCTCAGGCCAATTCTGGGAAAACTTATCTAGCTTTCTCACTCTCTGACCAGGCTATCACATCCACAGGGGAGCTGAAGGGCTGGGGAGCTCTCCACGTGCTGACCTTTGTTAATCCCAGCGAGCCATTCTTCTGCTGTCAGGGCCGGTTGGGCTGCTGCAGTCGGGGGGTAGATATCTGCCTGGTATGATTCCGACTGGAAACAAACAGAAGTCCAGAGTAACTATGACAGTGAGATTTTGGCTTAAAGAGGTCATACTGGATCGTGGTGGAGAAATGAATTTATTCCCCTTCAGCACAAGGGAGTACCATGAGCACTCATTGGCAGGGACATAAAGTCTTTTCACCTGCTCTGGACCCCACTGCTCCTCACCTGAACTCAGAAGAATTGTATCTGGAGGCCTAATTTAATTTGTGCTGGTAAGGTCTTCAGACTGGGGGAGGTTAACATAGGCTAACTCAACTCCCATGAAATCATGTTCCTGAAGATGAATACATGGATACAAAGGATGGACAAGTCTCAAATCATCAGCTGATTATCAATTGACAGAAACTGGCCAAGGAGATAAAGCTGGAGGAACACGACTGGTTGGGAGTTGCAGTGAGCATTAGTTCTGTGTCTCTGAATGCAAGGAACTCATGCCTTCTTTTTATATTCTACTTTCTGGAAGTAAAGAGCACAGTACTGACATTTCCCATGTACCTATGCCCACGCAGTCACACAGGAGCTACCTTGGCTAGCTACAGATTCAAGGCCTGTTCCTTTCTGTAATGACACCAGCTCTGAGACTTACTCCTACATCACCCTCAGTGCAACAGGTCATGCCTTACATGCTGCAGAACAACTATCTGTAACACAACTCCACCCAATGGGTAGGGACCCATAGTTCCTATTTTACCAGGGTGATTCTTCCTCCTTCCACAAGGAGATTGTTATGCCACTCAACACCAGCTCCAACCCCTCTCCCTCTTTTGTCATTATGTCAAAAAGATTCTCTTGGAGAGGTTTACAGACAGCTAGCAGACCTGGCAGCATGTCTTGGAAAGTCAGATATTAAATTGAGTAAACTCCTGAGTAACTCTCGAGTCACCAGATAGGGTTTGTTGGCAGGGCTGCCCCAGAAACAGGCCAGCTACGTCCCCCATGCCAGGAGAGAGAAAATGTCTTGTTCTACCTACTCTTGTGCCCCCAAGAGTCACAGAGATGAGGCAGTGCACCTATTTTTTCACTGATATTTGCCTCAGATAAGAATGTGATCTGAGGTCAACTTACCCGTCGAGGCACAATCATGGAGATGGGCTCAATCAGGCTTTTAGTTGGAATCAGTTTGTAGAAACGGAAAATTTCACAAGCTGCCACATCAAGACCTCTCTTTGGCATCATTCCTGGGGGAAGAGCATGAAATAAATGGAGTATAAATCTCCTTAGGAAAGCTAATGTCATCAGGCACATGAAAAGGGTCACCAAGAAATGAAAGACGTCATAGCATCAGCACCACATCAGCATGGTTTGAGGTCTGCATCCAGAACTGGCTCAGTGGCACAAATGACAAGACTAAATAATTTTTTTTTTCTGTCAGATCGTGTTGTTACATACATGCGTGGGTTTTATGCTAAGCCTCCTGCTCCTTATTCATTCTAATGAGCTCCAAATAGAGTGAGCAGAAGAGAGCAGAGCTGGCAGGTAATGCCACAACATTTGAGTATCAGGATCACTAGGAAGGGATTTCAGGACACCTAAACAACACCAGAATAGCTCTATATGGCTGAAATACCTTCCAGAGAATTATCCTCCCCAGTTCTGTCCCAAAACAGAAATGAGAATGAGAAGGGTGTGAACATCAATTCTGTTCATTTGTGTTTTAGGGACTGGCACCCAAGGTCTCTAAGTTACCTGAAAACCTCAGTGGGTTTCTCTCTCATTAGCTTGTACAGTTCAAAGCTATATCCACATCAATTCCCTTTAAAAAAGAGATTCCCTATGCTTTAGACCTTGCTTCATGGCACCCAAGCTTAGTTTTCTACTAATACCCAGTGACTTCTTTAAGCAGCAGATTCTACGTGAAGGCCTGTTGCACTTTACATTATAAATTCATCTAAAAGTGAATCTAAACTCCACTCCTCCATACAGTATTTTGTTTTGATAACATGTTAAAGGAACTTTTGTACAATAATCTTAGCAGTATGCTTGATCAGCTCAACAAAGCAGGTTAGGAAAGTAGACTTGATTCACCTTTTAAAAACACCTGTACATTTACTTTGCATGAAATTATTTTTAAAGAGACTATGACAATGAGAAATAAGGATGTTGTACTGGATTATAAAACTGAGGATTATAAAGTATTATAAAAAAAGGATTATAAACACTGAATAACGAGGAGATCCTTACAGTTACGTTTTAAATAATATATTCCTTTATTTTTTTTTAAGGCAACCTGCAGGCACAAAATTCAGTGCTGCCAAATATCCATACCAATGTTCTCTACAAGCAGGAGTGTCCACAGGTAGTGTGGAGGAGTGTTAATGATCCTAAAAACATGTAGAGGAATATGACTCAGAGTAGACCAGACAAGGTTCAAGAAAGGGTTAACAATAAGGTCTGAGGGCTGAAAGCTAAATTCTGTGACATTAGTTAAACAGTGGGTAGTACACAGAGAGGTTAATAAGCAAGGGTCTCCAAGGGAGGAGAGGTGACCTAATCATAAAAGATCTATTTCTAAATAGGAAATGTCAGTAAAAAAGAAGGTAGACAGCAATAAAGACTGAAGGCATTAAGCTGTGAAGCATCTGTTACAACAGAAATCACAGAGTGGGAATGATGGAAATAGAGCTCAAAGACAAAAATCTTGAAACAGATTGACAAACGGCAAGGAGCATTCTCTACTTTTAAATCCAGAATATCCTCCTTTCCACCTTGACTAGGTATGTGAGAGGAGACATAGCACTGACTGGTAAAACTGCCCAGCCCATGCTGGTCAGAAGGGCCCTTTCCAAGCTCTGACCCTGTAATACCACCTGTCATATTTGGATGAGCTATGCCAAGCTGACTGTAAGCACCTGTAAACCTGTGTGGAGGTTCTCCATTCTCTTTTCTAAACAGTATTTTGGATATTCCTAGACTCTGGCAGCCTCTAAAATTAAGAAACCACAATCCTCTTGTAACATTAGACATTCTGCCACTCACCAATTCCCTTCTGTGGTAAGTGAGAATGATATTCCATCAGGTAGTTCAGGTATGGTTTCTCAGGGCTTATCTCATAGTACCGTATGTTTCCATCACCCTAAAGGCAAAGAAAATCAACATCAGCCAGACTCTGCTGTTCAGCATAACAATCTGAGAAGAATTCCTGGCCCCAAGAAACCATGCAGGATCAACCACGAAACAAATTCCTACACGGGAAGGTTAGGACCCAGCTGCGTACCTCTCCACAATAAACATGGTACATCTGTAAAGGTGGTAAATGTGGCCTGATGAGGAAGAACCCTCTGGCCCCACCCCCTCTGCTCATATCCTTAGGTTAACATGCTTCAGAAGCATCTTTGACCTCAGTCTGTCACAACACAGGCTGACAGCAGAATCAAACAGGCCTGCACTTGCTGATGTGGAAAGCACTTACCTTCCCCACCACATAAAGCATGTGTGTGTCAGAGTCATAGACAGGAAACAGCAGTCCCGAGGAGCCATCCAGATCCTCCTCCAGTAAAGGCACAGAAAGGTCATTCTGGGCAGGACACAGGAAAAAGAGTCAGCTGCAATCACCTGTGAATCACCTCAAGTCCAAGACACCTCACCTGAGCCGCACCTGGCAGTGGCATGTGAGCACAGCTCTGTAATGACCCACAGCCATGCACGGACTCCTGCAAAGCTCTGTGGGTGAGAAATGGGTGCTCTGTCCCAGTCCTTGTCTGAAGTTCCTACCACTATAACACCTCAGGTATCTGATGGCATTTCAGGGTAGATATGGTAAGAAACACTGCCTGCCTCTACATGGGCCAGACGGCAGGTGAAGGGGCCTTCAGGGTACACCTGCACCAATGGTGTAAAATTCACACTGAATTTTACTCATGTTCTCGCAAAACCTCTAGTCTAGGCAATACTTTCACAACAGTGCACCACCCACAAGAGCAGTCTGCATCAGCCAAGCAATCTCAGCATTGCACAGTGGGAAGGTGCCTGATACAAGGACAGAACCTCCCACTGGCCTTTTGCAGGTAAGCCATGTAGGAGGACACAGCACACCACTCCATATGCAAAGCTCTCGTGTCTTGTACAAAGCTATCTCTGCACTGCTGAAAGGAGTGATTTTGGGAGGCCTGACAAAGCAGACTCTGGTGTCTTATGGCTGTCCATGTGGTGATTCTCACCACATGTACTTAGCATGTACTTAGCATAGGGTTAACACACATTTTCTCTTGCAGAACTGACCAGCTGCAGGCTGCAGTAAGCCAAGGCCTCTGTTTAGATGGTGTGGACATAAGAAAGAGGCTTGCTGGGGAGGCTCTGTGCCAATCCCTGTTCCTAAGGAGGTTTTACACACCTTGCTTCACAGATCTTTCCACTATGTTTTTAAACCAAGCACTTAAAACCCTGACATGACACCCACGAAGAGTCACAGCACTGCTTAGCATTGTGGAAAGCCTTCAGACAGCAGCATAGTGCTTTGTCTCTCACATGTGCTAAGAAGCCATGTCCAAACATAGCCAAAACATAGCAAATGGTAGGCCTGGCCTATCAGCTTTGTCTGGTAACAAAGCATGACAGCACTACGAAGAGACAAAAGATTGTGCTGCATGGTGCTTGATGCACAGAGACATGTTTAGATGCTGACAAAGTAAAAATATCTCACTGCATATAAAACGGCAGATGAGAGCAGCCATCCTGAGAGGAGATCAGATGTCTTGGAAATGACCAATTAAGCACTACCTCAGTAGTCTACTGTCAGGAATCATCAGAAATCAAAAACACCCAACATAATTTTCTTCTTTCAGGGCTTCATCTGCGTATGCTGTGTCTAGAGCTCATTTCTCTTTCCAGGACCAGTTTGCCAGTAAGACCAGTAAGAGCCAGGTTTAGTCAGAGCTACAGTAACCATGAGGTCCTTTGAACAATTTCTTCTTGTAGCGGGCTGCTGTGGTTTAACTCAGTCAGCAACTACGTACCGTGCAGCCATTTGCCCGCTTCCCCTTGGTAGGATGGAGAAGAGAATCAGAGAAAAGTAAACCCATGGTTGAGATTCAAACAGTTAAGTAATTGAAAAAAAAAGAAAAAAAAAAAGAACAATAACAATTGTAATGAAAAGAAAAGGGAGAGAGAGGGATAAAACTCAAGAAAAATAAGTGATGGACAACACAACCACTCACCACTCGCTGACCAATGCCCAACCAGTCCCTGAGTAGCAATCCATGGCTCCTGACCAAGTCCCCCCAGTTGAGCATGACGTTCTATGGTATAGAATATCCCTTTGGCCAGTTCAGATCAGCTGTCCTGGATATCCTCCCTCCCGGTTTCTCGTGCACCTGCACACTGGCAGAGCATGAGACACTGAAAAGTCTTTGACTTAGGGTAAGCACTACTTAGCAACACCCCAAAATGTCAGTGTGCTTTCAACACTAAATCCAAACCACAACCGTGTGCCAGCTACTAAGAAAATTAATTCTATCCCAGCCAAAACCAGGACATGGGCACAGCATTCACTTTGCTCTCTTAGGCTTCTATGTTGAAAACCTCTCCAGAAACTCAGTTATGTCTCACACCAGTAAGACCTATCACCACTCAAGAATCTGACAGATCACTTCTGAATTCCTGTTATAAATTAATTCTTGTGTATGTGGCAGGTGGAAAGTTAAAGTGACAGCAAAAGAGAGAAAACAGAAGCTGGTAGGGTTAAGATTTTTGATCCAACTCACTTGATCCCATAATGCAATTTGCCTATTATTCCACCGAGATGTTCCAGTAGAAAACAGCATTTTCATGTTTCCAAGGAATGAGACTTTATTGACTCTGTGAGACTTGTAGCTTCCTTCCTGTAGAAGAGAAAGGACACTGCTTGAGTAAGACAATATCTGTTGCATAGTGACATTTCATGTTCCCTGACAACTCTCATTCACTCACATCTGAAAGATCTGCTCAGCCCAGCTGAACAATGGTGAGCAGGATTTCACAGGCATCTGAAAATAGTGGCCTAAACTCCTCAGGATCATTCCCAAAATCTCAACAACACATCATAGAATATTCTGAGTTTAAAGGGACACACAAAGATCATCAAGTCCAACTCTAAAGCAAATGGCACATACAGGGATTAAACCCACAATCCTGGTGCTATCAACACCCTGCTCTGACTGGCTGAGCCAGTCTCACCTCTCTAGCTGTTGATTCACATATTTGCAAGACAGCAGTCTTTAGTAGTTCCAGGCACGACTTTCTGTGTACATAAACTTCTGCAAATAGCTACAAAATGCAGCCAGCAGCATCTAGCCAATAAAATCCAGGCAACAAGAACAACCATTGAGATATTTGTCATTGGGACAAATGTACACTTGCATCCACCTCTCCACCTGATCTCTACATTCCCTCCATGGGCTGCAGGAGGTACCTATGAAAACAATACAATCCAAGTAAGGTTTCAAGGAGCAAGGAATATTGTATCAAGACACAAAATCCCTGTTTTCAACAATGACAGCAAGCATTCTGCGGAAAGCAGAAGGGAACAGCACCATATAGTGCCTTGAGCAATGCAGATGCATCGTCTTTTATGGCAATGAAGGTACTGAGGAGAGGAAACACTCCAAGAGGCGAGATCAGATGGACCATAGACCTCTGAACCCAACCTACCTGTAGGACTGTTCCAGCACGAGGGTCTATCACACGTATCTTTCTGTCCCTGCAAGCAGTGGCAAGGAGACTGCCATCTGTGTTGAATGACATGGAGAGGACCACATCTTTGTGAGCATCAAGAATCTTCACTGGGTTTGAAATAACAGCGTCCATGACATCAAGGTTCCAGATCATTATCTGGAGCAAAAATAATTTTACAAAATCAGTCCTTTGCTGCCTCACACCCGGGACTTTGTGTACTCTATTCACTTCTTCATCTTTTCTCTACATGTATAGGTCTTACCATCATAAGTGATTGTTCTTCAGCACTTAAAATAATTCCTGATACTAACAGCAACATATCAATGTCAGCTAAGAATGTCCAATATTTTAATTTCCTTTGAAACCACATTTTGTACATAAAAATAGACAACATCAGTGCATATACATGCAGTAGCACAAAAAAAAGTGGACGGCATTGCATGCTGTATGCAATTCAGTAAATGAGAAGTGCAGAGTAGACTGAAGTTCATCAGAAGGCTGGAAAATTAGACAGTCCTTTTGAACTTATAGCAACATCCTTTTGCCTTTGGGTCATCATGGAAATTCCCCCTGAAGAAAGCTTCCAAACTCTTTAGTACCATCTTACAGCTTGAAATTAAAACAAATTTCAAAGCACCAAGCCAAACAGCGTGTCCTAGGAGCACAGACCCACCTTGTAGTCATAGCCAGAGCTGAAGAGGATGTTATCAGCCGTGGGATGCCATTCAATCAGACCAACTCTTCGAGCATGCCCAAGAAGTTCTTTCTTCGGAGTGGTAATGTTTCTTTTTAGCAACTGATTGGGGATGTCCCAGATTTTAACCTGAATGGCACAGCATGGGTCTTTGTGAGATTCCTGAGAAGGAGCTAATTCAGAATTTACCAATAGCTATTAAGTGCCTTGGAATTACTCTTCCATTTGTAGTGAATAGGAATGTAACTGGCTTTTTTGAACATCTATCTTTGTTATTTGTATCTTTACTATTCTGTGGACCTGAAGACTCCTCTTTATGTTCTATCTTCAGACAACAGTCCTACCAGGGTTTCTTTAAATTTGGCAATCCAACCCTTAGACCTGTCAGCACAATTATGAAAAGTTATTCCCAAGGGGAAGAAATAAACCACTAATCTTGCAGACCTTGCCTCTTAAGTGTACTGAAGCCACTCAGCACTGGGAGCGTGCTGTCTTGTAACAGGCCCACCTACAGCTCTGGGTCCTTCTGGAGGGATGCTGCATCCCTTCTAGAGGGATGAAGACAAAAATGCTCTGTCCTCCTGTGGCGGAAGAAAACAATAGCAGAAACCAGCAAGAGGGGCTGAACCTCTTGCTGGTTTCTGCTATTGTTTTCTTCTTTCCCACGCTAACCCTCGAAACACAAGTATTTAGGATGCTAACAGATGATTAATCCTTTGGCTCAATGAAAATTACTATGCTTGTGTCATAATTTTTTTATTTCTTAGCCTGAAGCAAAAGCAAAATGCTCTTTGGAACATAGTTTGTGGAAATCAGCCACAGATGCCCAAGTCTCCTACTGTTTGGTTGATGAGGATCACACCTTTCTAAGACAAATAAGAAGCAGACCCAAATTCTGGGACCTCCTGGCATCAGCACCCTTCTCCACAGTGTATTCTTTACCCCAATAAGGAATCAAGCCCACCAGAAACACAATAGCTGTAGAGTCCAGCAGTATCTGCATGAAATTCTACAGCAGTTAGAGAAAATATCACACTTTACAATCAGACTGACTGATTCCTTACAGTTTCAACAGCTATCACTAAAGAAATGGGGCTAAGAGACTAGAAAAGGGAAAACAGGTTGTGTTCATGCTGACAAGAACTGCCTAGAATGAGCCACCCACTCCTCGTGCTGTGAAATGGTTGGTTTTAAAAGCAGAGAAAAGCACCTGGCTGGAATCTCAGACTGCATTAAAAGGCAGAAATTTCCAGTTCTTTAGTGTGCAGAATAAGCAGGTCTTGGACTCAGGCCTGCAGGGCAAGCAGGGACAGTCCAAGCATGAGCAAGCTGTCTACCCTGCTACCTCTTGAAGAAAGTCTGATAAAATGAAGCAAAAGGCACAGAGTTGCCCCTCTAACCAGAGGGCAGCAGAACTTCAACAAGTTGAACTCTTCATGCCTGATGATTTGCCAAGAAGAACAGAAGGGCTAAGAAGATAAGCTCAAACTCTTAGCCCCTAGGCCTTTGCATAGGCCTCAGCCCCAAGCCCACCTGAAACAGCAGGGAGAACTGGAACTCACTATTCACAGAGAATATGCAATCCTTTCCATGCCCAAAAGTACCATTCTACATAGCTCCAGCTGTGCACCACAAAAGATAGCTGTAGCGCTGTCAGATGAAAAATGGTCTGCACCTGGCAGACTAACACAATGCCTATTCTTCAAAAACCACTGGCCTGTGGAACTGCACAATGCCCATTCTGTAAGAAGAAGAACTGGAAAGCAACCAGCCCAGTTGTGCCAACTTTTACCACTTGACTGGGTGGTCAAATATGACTTTGAGAGTCACTGATGACCAGGGATGACCAAAGAGATACCCAGGACAGAAGAACACATGAGTTAAAGAGAGAGAAAATATGTTACTGATTTTAGGGAAATTATTATGCTTATTCAGGGAGAAATCAGTGACTATGTACATAAAATATAGTATCCAAACAGGAATTCCTTTTGTAGTCAGCATGCATGATATTTCAGAGGAGATATCCCCTCATGCACCCAGCTAAATAAAGAATGTCTGCTATTTAATGCTATGTTAGTGTTAAGAAGCTTTTATTTTTACCAATTTTTGGTAACAGTGGTACCACTAAAGCAAGCTCCGGAAAGGCTGGTTAACAGTCAAGAAACCTCTGAGCAATGTGGGAGAAGTGAAATTTCCCTTATCTACTCGGAAGGCTTGTAGCCTTGCTCAAAGGGAGGCCCAGCCCAGTAAGCATTTAGATGCATCCTTGTAGATGCATCCTTTAGATGCACAGTGGCTTACTAATGCTCAGAAATAGAAGAGAGCACCAGGCTTTTAACAACAGGCTGGAAGGAAGGCTTTTCCTCTTATATCCAGCCCAGTGGAAGTGGTGGACACCTCTGTGACCCCCAAAAAACCTTCCTCAAACTTCTCTTAAAACAGAGGAAATATTGCCATGAAGATGTCTCAACAGTATGTCCAATCTGAGCTCTCCAGAACAGGCAGGTCAAGTAAGATGCTGACCTCACAGAATGAGTCAAACAGCAGACAAGAGATGAGAAGGAAGCAGCAACACAGCAAATCTGAGGAGAGCTCGAAAGAAAATAATTTGTTCAGTCTCTGGCTGCCCTTCAACTACATAGCATGAAGGCACAGAGAGGATGGAGCCAAACTCTTTGAAGGTACAAAAGGAGAGCATCAAAGGCAATGGATGTATATGGCAATATGGCAATGCCTGGAGATCAGATGCATCCCATTTTCCCTAGAAGGATACTCAACCCCTGGGAGAAGGACCTACTGAGGCCACAGGATCTGCAGCCTTAGAGATCTTCTCAGCTCATCTGAACAAGGCTTGGAGAAACTCAATTATTTGAGTAGGGCATAGAGGAAGTGACATCCAAGGTCCAGCTATGAGGTACCAGGAAAGACAGTCACACCAAGAAACACAGTCTGCTGTCCTTACAACTTAGCAGGCAGGGAAGAGATATCTCTGCACCACGTCACAGTGCAGAAGAGCCCTAAGATACCATTTTCTGGTGCTAGGATGAGGATGGGAGAATAGTAAAAAGCGAGTACAGTCACAGACAGGCAGACTTCTTGGAACAACTTTTGGTACTGAGACCTGTGACATGCTCCGTTTCCATTCTTTAGTCTGAGGAATGATCCAGTGTCAACATTCTGGAGAAAACTGGAAAGGAAATCTGGGGATAGTGCATCCAGTTTTGTACCCCTCAGTGCAAGAAAGATGCTAGAGGCCTACCAGGATGCCCAAGAGACTACAGCACTTTATCCTGCAAGTAAAAGCTGGGGGAGATGGGCATGCTCAGCCTGGAGAAGAGAGAGCTTCCAGGCAAATTGATAAAAGCTTCAGTACTTACAAGACTAACTGAGAAAAGAGAGGCAGGCTCTGTCTTGAAATGCACAGTAGGAGGACAGGATACAGCAGTCATTAACTGCACTGGAAGGAAAAAAATTCTCCTTGGGAGGAAGGAAGAATAGGAACAAGTGCTCTGCCTAGAGAAGTGGTGAAAGAAACCTCCCCTTCAACACAAACGCTTCTGTGATTCTGTAACTACAGTGGGATGTTTTGAGGATTGTGCTCACTTCTCATATGAGGCTCAAAAGAGTGGCCAAGGTGGTGCCCTCTGCCACAAGTAAGCCATACCATGCCATACCTCCTGAGATAGCATGAAAGCCTGGATACAGGTTGGAAGATACAATAAAATCTTCACCATCAGTTCAGAAACTGAAAGAAAACTTAAAAGAAAAAAAAAGAAAAAAAAAAAAAACCAAAAAACCACAAACCCACAGAGAAGTATCCAAACAAGCAAAACAAGCATGAAGGACAATCAAAAAAGCTTATAATCAAGACTGACTTTTTGGCAGAACTAAAATGGCAGAGCATGTGAACCAAGCCAGGTCTGGAGAAAATAACAGGAGAAAACTCCCTGATGCTCTATGGCAGAGTGAGAATAAACCCAGTGGGATCTCACATGGGATCTCTGGAAAAAAGCATGGCAGTTAGTCAGATATTCTCACTATCAAAGACATCAGCATCACACTTTTTACAAGACCTTTTGAAAGTGACCTTCCAGTAGGGAGATATGAGGTAAATTGTCCCTTACAAACATGACTAGAATCTTCCAATTACCACAGTGTCTACATCTTACCCACACTAACTTCAGCCAAAGCACCCACTGCAGAAGTGTAAGATGCATATTCCTCACCACAGCTGATCCAGCATGACTCTACAGAGTGCAGGAACAAGCTCTGTGGGGAATTAATCTGAAAGAGCTGATCCAGATAATGTTGTGTTGAAGCTTTTTTTAAAGTAAAGACAGAGTTTCAAAGAGATTAAACTTTAATAGCCCTTCCATTTTAAACTCATATTTTGTTTTCCTCATACAAACACACCACAAAAAGGCACAAGCCCCCACAAAATAAATTTTCCTCATTACACTGATTTGGTATTTCATCTGGAAGGCATCACAAAGGTCTGAATTCAGGAGAAAGAAAGGAATCTTACTTTTTCCTGACTTCTTAAATAAGTATATGCATGCTTTCACACCTCACATCATTTCATATTCATGAACTTTTGGTTTCTTTCAACTTCATTCTCCAAAAAGCACATTAGCCAGGTACTAACACACAGTACAAAGTAGTAAACTTACTGTGGCATCTTCTGAACATGAAGCTATTACAAAGTCATTGAATGGGTTCCACTTGATGTCCAGAACATTTCCTTTGTGCCCACATACTTTGGGATAATGTGGGTCAAGCTTGCCTGTCTGGAAAAAAATAAATATAATCAGGGTGAGCCGTGGAATTACAGGGCATTTTCAAGGCAGCTCCACAAAGAAACTTTCTGCTTGTTGTTCTCCAAATGCCCTGGATGCTCTCTGTCTGTTAAAGATGGGGTTTTTGCTGTCCCTGCTAGTCAAGTCTTGATGATACCACCTTAAAGGAAAGAAAGTCTGCCAGACCTTCCCAAGAACATGTTGCTGTGAAAAAATTTCCATACATGCCTACACATTTGGAAGACAGTATTGGGTTCAGACACCAAAGAGTAATTTAGAGAAGAAACATCTATGAATGAGATGAATATTTGACATTTTTTAGAGATCTTCTGATGGGGGGATAAACAACAGCAAACTCTCCTTCAGAAGATATTTCCTACAAGCAGCAAAAAAAAATTATTTTGGTTTTGGGTTTACCAAAGAGGTATTTGTGACACAAATTACAAATTACCGTTTTTCTTTCAGCAAGCTATTTCTCTCTGATGGTGTTTAAATCCAGCCATTCATCAAATTCAATCAGCATTCTGAACTCTCAAAAAAAGCCCAAAACCAGCAGTGCTGGTACAAATCCCAGACTCAGTGCCCTAAGGTGTATTGGGAGCCTTGTGCCAGATGGGGGCTGTATTGCATCGAACAAACCCACACTGCCGGCACGGTCTCTGCTGGAGAGTCAAGTCTGAATATTTAAATAGCAGAAAGGGTGGTGGTGGTTTGATTAACACTGAAGTAATGCCTGCTTCCCTCTATAAGAAGCAGGAAGTGTGGGGAGCCCCCTGACACGCCCCAGGCATTAGCTAAAGAGCAGAAGTCGGTCACTGAAGAAAGGAGACAGAATGGCAAGAGTGGTGGTGCTTACCAGCTTACTGCTTCCTGCCTGGAAGAACTGCAGACCAAAATGATTGCAAATGTGTGCTCTCCCAGAAAGCAGACACTTCTGTAGATGTACTACTCCCTGCAACTCTCCAGAGGTGGGCCTAAGGAGAGCAGAGCTGAGGGGAGTCTGCTACCCCTAAACAGGCTGTGGATAGGATATAATTTTCCCAGCTTTTAAATTTTGGGGGGTTTTTGCAATTCTGCATACAGAACAGGACATCAGTGTGTAATTATTCTGGCTTCACTGGAAAGTTTGTTGTATAAACTGGGACTAACCTGCTTTAAACTGAACATCCAAAGGGCTTTGAAATGTAAAAGACTGTGGTTTTTCAAACTACAGCCTAAACCAATTTCCTTTTATAACAGCGACAATGCAAAGAGATTTGGGAAGGCAGAAGAGAGATAAAAGGCCTTTAATAAGAAGCACTCCTCCACCCACAGTGTCCTTTTGTAGGCTTCAGAGCTTGGTTTCAAGATGACAACTAAAAGGGGTGGACAGCTGGATCGACAGGGATCCCTTGATCCTTAAGGGAACTCTGTCCCCTCCCAGAGCTAGTTGCCTGTCTGCTCCCCACTCCGTTTTGGGAGACTCCCAGGCTGTCCTAAGCCCAGTTTGCCTGACCCGTCCTTCAAAGCTCTCTTACCCCACTCCCACTTACCCCACTCCCGGGCTTTGGAAAAGGAGCCCTTGTTCTCCAAGCCACCAGTCTCACCTGCCCCATTGCAAGCCCTGGGACAAGAGCAGGACTCGCCACACATGAACCTCCCAAGAGCCAAGAAAACGCACATGACATAAAGCTAGAGCTGCTGGTCTCAGATGCACATCTGCATGTGGAAGTGAAGATCTTCACTGCTGGAGGAAATTTCATTCTACAGATCAAAAACTATTTCAGTAACTAGATGTGTTGTCATTCCATGAAGTGGTGCCTGACTTCCACAGTTGCCTGCAGAGCTTGAAAATGAGCAGTTTTTCAACCACTCCCTTTCTAAAGTTCTAGCACTTCTGAAAAGCTTGGAGCTTGCTGACAAAAATCACTTCTAGTGGAACATCTGTCAAAACTCTCCCAGCAGATTTCTGCGGGGTAGATTACTGTGAGGTCAGTCAGCCTCACCTCTGCCCCTGAAGGGCACCAGCACAGCACTCACACACGTGTCAGTTCTGCAAGGCCAGAAGGGTCACCAGCACTCTCATTTTACAGTCCATGTTCCCAGAGAGAAGGGACGGGAGTTTGTGTCTATGAAGTCTGCACAGCCACAGATATCCTCCCTTTCACACCTGGTGCTGACACATTGAAAGACTGGAGATTGCAGATCTGGGCATAAATAATCTCCTGGGACCTTGTTCTCACTTTTTTTTTTTTTTTTTTTTTTGCTGCAGAGGAAGAGACAGACGCGGTCTCAACAGTCTGGTCATCAAGAAAGGAAAAAGGCAGGACTTCACCTCTCAAAGGAAGGGCACAACATTTCCCTCACAGTCAAGATCTTTCCTTGGCATGCTGTGCATGCACTTCCCCTGCACATCTACACCCAGGCCACACTGTGGGAAAGCAGTTGATCTCTCATTTACAGTCACCGAGCTCATGTCTCCTTGAACCTGTGAGATTTACAGTCAGTCAGCCTGTTCTGGGCACCAGGCAACCACTGTGGCTGCAGCCCCTTGCCTCTCTGTTAAGATGTGCTGCCCTTCCACCCAGCTGGTTTCAGTGGCACATATTCACCGGGATGTCACTGACACACCCTGCTACAGACCATTTCCAGAGTGATGGCAAATATTCAGCTAATTTCTTATAAGGCTGACTGCAAAGGCCTGCTATAAGGATGGTATCTAGGGCAAAGAACTCATTCTTTACATAACCTCCACTGTCCCTAGCCCTACCCCACCCCCAGGCTCTCAGAGTAGAAGACTGGTGCAGAAGGAAAGAAGTGGTATTTATTCAAGAGATGAGAGACCTTGGTGCCTGTGACTCAGCAGGAGAGGAGTACAACAAACAAGCAAGGAGGTGCAGTTAAACAGGACAAAGCTGAGGCTTCATTCAAGGACATCCTTAGACAGGCGGCCACCCTAGCAGCAACACATGTAGAATGAACTAAAAAACATTGGAGGGAGGGACAAGAACAGCTCCCTGAACAGGTTGTTTATCCTCTTCAGCAACTGTAGCCCTCCCTGTCCCGGCTATTACCTCTTGCTTTGACCAAATGTCATCCTGGCTCTTGGTCTCTTGGGCTCTTCCTTCACACTTTGTTGCACTTGGGACATGTCTGCTTCCCGTGAATCCGGTGAAAAATAACCACAGTCAGTTGTCCATTGTAAGAGGGCAATACTGTCCTCTTACAGAACAAGCTGCCTTTGTGCCCTGGCAGCCGAGGCCACAAGCCAAGTGTCCAGCACACTGTCTGCCATGGCTCACCTTCACACCAAGAGATGGCAGTCACAAAAAGCCACCATCAGAAGCACAAGTCAAAAGTTTCTGCTTTGCACCAGATGGTACCACTTTGGAAGTGGAGTAGCCAAAACAAAGTAGCTGGTATGGCAGGTCCTGACTCAGGCTCCCTTTCTTTGGGAGGCTGAGGCTGTTTTACCCCCCAGCATAGGTCAGGAACAGCTATTCAGAGAACAGCCATGTGAAGCACCTAATTTCTCTGATCCACAACCAAAGATTAACCCTTAAGGGACAGCTCCTGTCCATAGCTCCATTTTGAAGCCATTAATTCTTCCAGACTCATCAGCATCCAGAACAGAGAGCCCCACATCTGAACTGCAGCAGCATTTACATCTGCGGCTAACGGTCTGCTCCAGAATCCCCTTCACCAAACAAATCAAAAGGAGTTGCTCCTTAAACTTCTTCTCCTCACACCTTCATACATCTTGCCTTTTTTCCCAGACTGACTGAGGCCTGACCTGCAAAGTCTTTCCTCATATGAAAGTACTTTTACATTTTCATTGACATACTTTAATTATCCTTTTCTGTATCTTTTTTTGGTCCACCATGCCTTTGATTTCTGCAGGCAATATTTCAAAACTGGGTGGAGTATCTGAGCAGGTGTAAGAAGGAAAAATTACTACAAAGACTAGCCAAGCTGAGAAGAGGTGAGAAGACAGAAAAATTAATAGTAAGCAGTACAAGCACCTTCAGCTACTTTTGCCAGCACTTTCAGAGCTTGGTCCCACACCACATCCCCCACAGTCAAGAGCTGTCGGCCTACAGATGCAGTTCTGTGATAAGGACAAGTTGTTGAGCCTCAACAGACCATCATTGCGGAGGCAGAAGTGAATCAGTCAAGAAAAACAGGGTAGTGGTTAATTTTAGAAGGACAGTCTCTGAACTGCACCAGCATTGAAGGAATGAATTAACAAAGTCCAGAAGGGCCAGAAACTGTGCTAGGTTCTTCCAGCACAACCAGTTCACTTTCATCCTTAGCAAATATATATTGAAAAAGTGGCATTACAATAACACCATCAATTAACTTTTAATTAAAGGCTGAACTTTTGCCTTTCATCTGTTCTGTCCTGATTCCAGAGAGATCGTAATCCCATATTGAAGTTAATCCAGTGCATGCCTAATTTTACTGAAGCAATAAACATCAGACAGCCAGCTTCTCCCTCTCACCAGATCCTAAGTCATGAAAACTCATATACATGGGATTTGTTTCTGAAAGGGAAGTCTTCACAGCATCACTGCTTGAAGTTTAACAGCTTCATTGCCTGATAACTGTGTCTCCATTCTTTCACGAAGGAGGCGGTAGAACAAAACATACCATATTCTCCTTTGGTCACGGCTGAATCCATGTCGCTAAAGCAGCTTTCTGGTTTTGCCCCCTTTACCCACTAAATACTTTTTAATTTGCAGTTTCTCCCAGGAGACAAACATCTGAACAGTACATTCGGCTGACTATACAAGAAAGGCAAATGAGTTGTAAAATGAAGCAAGGTGTTAAAAATCTGCAAGCAGCAATGCAAGACATACAAATACACACATGCCAGGAGTCACCTGCTAGGGCAACTGGGGCCTCTTCCATCACTTTGCAATTTGGGTAACAGCATTAACTGACTATCCTCTGTGACCCAGCTCCCTAGACGATGTCCCTCCTCCAGCCTCCTGAGGGGCTCCCGAAAGCCAGCTCTGCCTGGGGAGCTCACCTGCTTGATGGGAATGACGAGGAAGGCGCCGCCGCCCACGCACTCGGTCACCACGGCGATGAAGCTGGGGTTCACGGCGCAGAAGTGGTTGTCGTTGATGTTGTGGGTGATGGGCACGCAGTCGTAGCACTTGTCCTTGCTGGCAGCTTTGCCATACACATGGCGGAACTTGGAGCTGCGGTACTGTGGGTGCCACGACATCTGCAAGGAAAGAAACACAACATCCAAGGCATAAGGACAGGCCATCCTAGCAAGGCTTGCAGAGCCCCACGCCCCTCTCCCCACCACAGGCTCACCCTCCCCACCCGGGCTGCTCTCACCAACCCTCAGCCAGCAAGCTGTAGACGCAGTTTTTTTGTGGTGTTCACCCCTTTGCCATAACCCTGTTGCACATCTCTGATGGAGAGAGGAGAGTGCAGGGAAGAAGTGACAGCTCTCAGCATCACCAGCCAGCTGGACTGTGCACGTGTCAGCAGTCTCTATCGCTGGGGTAGGGCCACATGGCAGCAAGTTCAAGAGGAGATGAATTCTGGTACGATAGAGCTCAGAAAGCATGAAAAATACAACATCTTGAGCATGGAAAGCATGAAAGATGGTGACAGAACAAGCCAATCTGGATGTATGCTTTGTTTAGCCCTCAGGTGGTTAAGAACCAAAACTGGTTCTAAATTTTGCTCACATGAACAGAAAAAATAAGTTTGGCAGATCACAGGAATAGCTACAGTCACCTGTTGATCTTTTTTCTACAGACAATTATGTTGTGCGTGTCTGGTTTATAACTGCACTATAGCCCTCTGACAGAATGCATTCTAAATGGTGTTTAAATGACACATAAAGAATGCTAAACACAAGAACCTCTTCTCACAGAAGGCAGTGAGGCTTAATGGAACTGATTTAACAGAGTTCATAAAATCATACAGTCACAGAGTCGTAGAATGGTTTGGGTTGGAATGGACCTTGAAGACCATCTAGTTCCAACCCCCCTGACATGGGCAGGGACACTTCCCACTAGACCAGGTTGCTCAAGGCCTTATCCAAACCAGCCTCAAACACTGTCAGGAATGGGGAACCATAGCTTTTCTGGGCAACCTGTTCCAGTATCTCACCACCCTCAAAGTAAGGAATTTCTTACTAATATTTAATCTAAGTTTCCCCTCTTTCAGTTTGTATGCATTAATCCTTGTCCTACCACTACACTTCCTGGTGAAGACGCATTCTCCACCTTCCCTGTAGAACCCTTCAGATACTGGAAGACTGCTATTGATGTTTCCACGCAGTCGTCTTTTCTCCAGGCAGAACAGCCGCAGTTTTCTCAGCCTGTCCTCACTGGGGAGGTGCTCCAGTCCTTTTAGCAATTTCACAGCCCTCCTCTGAACTTGCTCCAGCAGTTCCATGTCATTATTATGTTGGAGGCACCAAAACTGTATGCACTGTTGCAGGTAAGGTCTCATGAGAGCAGAGGGGTAGAATCATGTCCTTCAACTAGCTATTTTCAAATAGGAAGCTATTAGTGCTGGTCAGAGAAGGTAATTAAGACTATTAAACCCAGATCCCACAAGATTTAGAGAGTAAAAGGCATACAATGAGTGTAGGGAGAAGATTCTACTTCCCAAAGGAAAAGAAATGCAGAAATGAAAAGAAAGACAGGAAGATTATGGGTGAAAGAGCACCTCACACAACAGCTGGGAATGTAGGCGAATACTGTCAGAAGGCATGGGTTTGCCCCATATTGACCTCTTTAATGTGCATTTGGCGAATAGTATTATCAGTGATGCTGGGTCAACAACACTCCAATTTGACAAGGGAACACAACCAATTCGCTTTTGAGCTACTGCAAGGCTTAGAGAGCTCGCTCACATGGTTGAAGGGTCAAGGGAAGCGTGCATGCACTCAATGGCAGGAAGCCAAGTGCATCTGACAAGCAGAGGTCTAAGCAATTTTAAACCAAAATGTCCATGTTGCTGGCATGGTACTGCATCCTCCTGGGATGTCTATCAAAGGCTAAGGAACCAAATGGCTCGATACCGGGCAGTCAAACTGGAGCTTTACAAGCTCTCATCAATACAAAGTTCCACAAAGCTGTGTCACACTGGAAGATTTGGGCTGTGAACAGTACTAGGACACAAGTTTTATCCTATTTCCTGCCTCCTCCCAGTTCTACTGACACAGCTCAGAGACAACTCCGCCTTGGACAAATACATATGCCTGTAGTATTTGAGTCCTGGCAGATCACCAGTTGCTTTCATAGTCATCTTTGCTGTTCTCTGTTACCTTAGCATGTTTTACCTATGCTAACCCTAATTTGTCCATACTTTTAGCTGAATAAATCTCTTCCACAGAAAACACTAGGTGAGAAGGGTTTTATACAGTGAGAGATACCTGTGCCAAACAAAAACAAAGAAATGCAAGTTATTTGAAGAAGAAAGCAGCAAATCTGAAAGCTGATCTTGGAAGAAGGGATATTCACAGGCAGAAAGCAAGTTGAGGTTATATGCAAGTGGCTACCTTCCCAAACAGCCCCAGAGGTGCAGTGTCCGCAAACAATTTCATGTTCATTACAGTTTTAGTGGTTAGGTTTACTCACACCAGGAGGAGGGGGAGGAATCACTGTATTGCCCAGATGCAGCAGTATGCAGCAGTTGCTTCTTACAGCAGGACTATTATCTTTTCAAAATGAACTAAATTGCCTGGCTGCAAAGTAATTCTAGCTACACTGCTTTTGAGCTGGGAGAGAGTGTGTGGTCTGAAGTTTCAAGCCCCTTCTGGAGAAAGGAGCACCAAGCAGAGGAGCAACTATTGAGAACGCCAGGACTCTTCAGAAGCTCAGCAGGATCTCATCAATGCACACCAATACCTCAGTATTAGAGTAGTAGTGGAGAAGACACAAGCAGACTCTCCTCAGCAGTGCCCAGCAGCTGGACAAGAAGCAATGGGTACAAACTGAAACTCAGAAAACTCTATTTATATGCAATGAAACACTTTTTCTCCAACTCTGAGGGTTGTTCAACACTGGCACCAGTTGCCCAAAACATTATGGAGTTTCCATCCTTGGAGGCATAGTCCTAGGCAACTTTTCTAGTTGATCCTGCTTTGAGAAGAAGGATTGGACTAGATGATCTCAAGGGTTCACTTCCAATCTCAACTGTTCTGTGATCCTGTGATTTTAGGGCCTCTGGATCTCAGCCATGTGTATCTTGTACTGCCCTAAAAAATGCCACTGCCAACATACCAAGATGCACACCCATACAAGGCAGACTTTCAACCCAATAAACCAGAAGTATGCTTTGCAGGCTCAGCTTTCTCACCTGTTCCTCTGGCAGGAAGTGATGACAACACATTTCTTCCTCGTTCATAAAAACTGCTGTTTGGACAGGTAACTACTTTTTTTAAAGTGCAAAGAGCAACTTTTGGTATAAGGAAGGGGGGGGGAGGGGGGAGAAAGTGACAAAAACTATACCAATATTTTGTCAGTAAGACAGGATTGCTTTTATATTGCAAGAACAGTAAGACAGGATTGCTTTTATATTGCAAGAGCACCTTCGAATAATTAAAAGGCATTATTTGTGCATTTAAAAATGTCTGAAAATTTAATGTTTTGCCCAGTCCCTTAACAATATGCTTTCTCTGAATTTTGGACTAAAATTTTAGTCCAAAGTTTTTTTGGACTAAAAAGCTAAAGCATTAGCTTTCTCCCTGCACTGGAGGGTCAGCCCCAGTGCAGAGGGTCTCTCCTTGCACAGCCATGTTTGAGCTGTGTAAGCCCATATGGGCAGAGCCCAAGGACCTGAAAATCCCGTGTGGGCAGCACTGGGAAAGGCCTGAAGCCAGAGCTGAGGGATTCCCAGCTCACCTCACCTCACTGCTCGTGGCACAGCAAGATGCCAGGGTGCCCACAGCAGGGGCATGCAGACCACCCGTGGAACTGAGGTCTGGGTCCTCTTTCTGGTCAAAGAGGTGGAAGACCTCCCTCACTTGCTGCTCAGGCCTCTGACGCCAGCACACACACTGATCCTGAGCTGACAAAAGGATAAAAGTCACTGAGGAAGGGATCACTGACCGTCTGCCAGGGTAGCACAGAGCCCTTTGCATCCTGGAGAAAGAAGGAAGGCAGCACAGCCTTTGCAATCCAGGAATCAACCTCATGCATGAGAAATCATCCTCATCATCCTGACCTAATTCCCAATATTGCTATCCTCCCTGTAGGGGAGGGGAGAACCAGGATGGAGTGAGACACTGCAGATTATACTGCTGTTCATGTATTTCTAACCATACAGCTGATGTAAAGACTGTGCTTAGCAATGTCCTCTCACTCAGCTCTCAGGGAACATATCCTGGGACTTTTTGGACTTTTTATTACCACCTCTCCCAGCAAAAAACATTAAGTAGATCTTTTCCTGAAGCTGCCAAGAATTCCTGGAGAAGGATACAAAGATCCCTACAAGCACTTCTCAGATCCCTGTTTACCAGGTCAGATACCAGCTTTTTCAGGCTGGACAGTGTTTCCAGACAGCTTCTGCCTATTGAGATGTGCAACCCTAGTGATGCCTCAGAGCAGAGAGAGAACATGTGAGAAGAACAACTCTGCAGACACCAGGGTCAGTGGAGAAGGAGGGGCAGGAGCTGCTCCAGGCACTGGAGCCAAGATTCCGGTGCAGGCCGTGGTGCAGCCCATGGTGAAGCAGCTGTGCCCCTGCAGCCCATGGGGATTCACAGGGATGCAGAGATCCACACACAGCCCATGGAGGTGCCCATGATGGAGCAGGTGGATGCCTGGAGGGGGCTGTGATCCTGTGGGAGACCCGTGGAGAGAGAGGGGCCCTTGGAGGACTACACCCCACAGAAGAGTGACCCACACTGCAGCAGTTTGAGAGGGGCTGGTGCCCATGGGATGGAGCCACGTCAAAGAAGCTCATGGAGAGCTGTCTCCCATGGGAGGGACCCCAGGTGCAGCAGGAGAATGACTCCTGAGCAGTGGGAGCAGCCTCAGGTGATGAGCTGATCATAACTCCCATTCCCTGTTTTCTTGCACTGCTGGAGTGGGAGGTAGAGCTGGAAGGAGGCAGGGGTGTGGAGAGGGTGTTTTTAAGAGTTTATTTTACTTCTCATTATCCTGCTCTGAGTTTCTTAGTAATAAATTCAATTAATATCTCTAAGTTAAGCCTGTTTGCCCGTGATGCTATTTGATGAATGGCCACTTCCTGTTTCTTAATCTCAACCCAGGAACACTTCATTAAATTTTCTTTCCTCTGTCCAGCTGCAGAGAGGAATGAGTAAGCAGCTTTGGTGAGTGCCTGGCATCTACCCTGGGTCAACCTATTACAACCATGAATGATATTTGTGAATTCTGGATGAATTTATCTTGGTCCTGGAGAAAATAACCACATGGAAAAAAGTGAAATATGTTTGAGGAAACCCAGACATATGGTAGCTTAATCCAGATCAAACTGAGATCTCCCTCTACTCTGGCACCACAGTGCTCTGTGAAAGACTCACAGCGCCAGAGTCAGCCCCAATAGTGTAAAAGCAATAGTGTAAAAACTTTGTCAATGCTTTATTCTACCATTTCTCATCTTTGATATCCTTAGTGTTTTTGATATCCCTGGCAGTGCCGGGACCAGACCAGGAAATTATTTTCTTTACATCCTGGGAAAGGCCTGAAAGAAGATTGATGGGCACCTTATCTCCTACAAATACCAGTTCTTGGGTGTGGCCCCACACACTGCTAGGAGGTGACCTGTCCAGCACACAGTCCTGGATTGCTTGTGGTCTGGCACCTTCAGCCCCATCCACAAGCTGATTTATCTTACTCTGAGCAGAAAATTAATGTGTGGGAGGATGGGATTTATGAAAACACGAGCAAACAAACAAGCAAAAGAGCACAACACCAACAAATCGCAAAACCAACCTAAAAACCAGAACAAGGCACTTGAGCAGAAGGAAGTATCTGATGTGGGTTAAAAAGAGAACAAATGATAGGGGTCACATCACATCTGCAAGGAGGGGAGCTGGAGTGTTTTGGCAGCAATGAGATCTCTCACTCTGCTTCCCCAGGGAACCACAGCTGGGCAGCGTGACCGTGCCAGCCCAGGAAAGAAGCAGCCAAAAAGAAGAGCTCTCCTCATTCCCCTGTGAACAGACATGCACATCTCCAGCTGTGATGGCACCAGAAGTGTTGGGAGCCAGGACCTCCAAGCATCCCGCTGCTGACTGCCACCAAGGTGACTCATTTTCTACTTCCAGAAGCCCAGAGCAGGACTATCAGGTACCAGGCCCCCACCTGCCAAACAAACCCCAAGGGCTCAGCAGCATGGCTCTCTTGGAGCCAAGAGTGTCTGCTGCCACCCACCCCAATTCAACAATGAGCCTAGTGCTGGTGAAATTTTTGTTGGTGACTTTATACAAGGGGAAAGGCTGAGCAACCCCACCATTCACCAATCTGGATGTTCTCCATGTATTTTCTTTCCTTACAGGTATGTTCCCTATTCTGAAAATACAAGCAAGAAATGAAGTAGACTGGCTTTGTGCTGAAGTACCAAGTCATGGCATGAGTTGTCTGTGTTTCCAGGAGAGAAACAACATGAAACAAGTGTGCACACAAGAGGATGCTGTTTACTGTGTGCTCACACTCCACTCCACTGGCCTGCACTGGGATTTCTGTTTGGCTTGTTCTTCATCAGTGACATGAACACTAGACAAAATACCTTGGCTCTGGGCACTGCTCTTAAGGACATGCCAGAGAGTTGGAGGAGCATTCAGGGCAGACCTGTATGGACCAGTGATCGATCAGAGCAGTGAGATCTGCTAAGAAAGCCTAAAAACTTTGGGGTAGAGATGAAGGAGGGAAGCCATGACAGTAGGCTTCAAACACAGAACAAGTTGGTACAAGGAGGATATAAATCACCTCCTTTCAAAGTCTAGTGGAGACAAGAGCGTCAAAAGACATGTGTTTTAACTGCATCAAAGAAGTTTCCAATTAGGGAGCAGCAAAACTTTTATCAGTCATAGGAGTGGGAGAGAGAATAGCATTAATCTCTCCTGGCATTTCCCAGGCAGATTCAATAAAAGCCTAGCAATGATTACAGAGCTACAGCTGGTCCTGATTTGGACACAAAACAGACTCACAGAGATTGGCAAGAAATCAGATAATAATTTTAATTTCATGTGCAATAAGTCTGCTATGTCCGGAGTGTGGCAGGGCTATACATCCACTCATGCTGGCTGCATTAACCCACTCAGAAGTGCACCGACTATCTCCATTTTAAGCAATATTCAGTTGCAGTACTTAATGCCAAAATTTCAAATTTTAACATCGAGGGACAAAGCAGCTGAATCAGATATAGCTACTTCAGAACTACCTGCTTCATTATGGTACCAAGAGCAGAGTTGCAATCAAAGCTGTTTAGCAACGGCCATGATTCCTACCATTAACTGGCCAGAGTAGCTCCTTCCAAATATATCACTCTCCAGGGTTACTGTTAAGAGCCATATAATGGTAGATGAATGGCAAAAGTTTGATTTCAGTTTGTTTGTTTTATGCAGAGTTTGAGCTGAAACCTTTTCCACTGCATTGTAAACACAAGTGGGCCCTATTTCCTTGAGGTTAATCTCAGCAACTCTGTGAGACCGCAAAAAAGACTTGTAGAGGACAAGACCACCCTGTCCAGATATAGACCTGAAGATATGGATGAGCAAAAGGAGTGGCACTTTCAAAAGCAGAGATCACATGACATGACCATAAAAGAAGGAAATTGATACGTAAAAGCATTCAAAGTGGTACAAAATGCCACCTGGAGAACTCACAGGAGCTGAACAAGTCCAGTAGGCACAAGAAATTTCTGCTCTTGGCAAGGCCACGTGAAGCTCCTTCAGCAAGGTGTCTGAGGTCTCTGGCACCAGAAAATTTTTCAAGGTAACCAGGCTGGAAATCACCTCCCTGTTTGCAGAGAGTTGTTCTCGGTTCCCAGAGCTGCCCATGGCCCATCCCAACACTCATCTCCCAAGGGACCCGGCTGCAGACATGAGCTACAGCCCCTGCACCTCCTGCACAGCAGGGTCCTGGCCGCAGCCAGCATTCCTCCCCCCAGGCACAAGTCCTTGACCGCTTCTGTTCCCCATGCCAACACCTGTCACTGTTTCACTGATTCAAGGCAGTGAAGGGAGGAGGCTCACAGCTGACTCCAGTGACACAAACAGGCATTCTACTCCATCACCTGTAAGATATTCAAAGCCTTTTTTACGAGTTTCGTACAAACTAAGCCTGTGCAAACACAAGATCACTGCCTGTAGAGCATCACATCTACTGCCTGTAGAGCATCACTCTCACAAGACTGTATTACAGTCTTAGCATGGAAGCAGGGCACAAAAAGGCTGGGCGGATTGCAGAAGCAGCACTTAACTAAGCTAATTTAGACAGGCAGTATTTTTATTCCAAATAACAGTTTGTAAGTTCTAACAGAAAGCTCTCAAGCTCTGTCTGCCTTCAGGTGTAAGCAACAGAGGGACAGACTAGCTGCCTCTGCTCTTGATCTCTGGATCATATGGGCCATTCACTGAAGAGCTGGATTTGGTGACCCCTGTGGGTGCCTTGCAACTCAAAATATTCTGTGAAAGCTGTGAAACACTATTCCAGCAATCAAAGAACAGACAGAGCTCATCAAGAGACCACAATGTGGCAAAGCATCTCCTGAAGAGACAAACTTGTACCCTTCCCCATCCAAACCCACAATGACACGCTGACACTCCTCAGAACACCTGGGCTCAGAGCCTTCCAGTTCACAGTGCACAATGGTTCCATTGCACAAATCCATTATGTGCATGGTACATGCCCCATGCCGAACAATTGTTTTCTGTTCTCTTGTGCTGCACACCTCTGAGCAGAGTAGAAACACATGCCAATGAATTAATAATGGTTATATTTGCTTCACGCTCCCCCAGCTTCGTGCAAGAATTCTCCCTTGTCCTCAAGACCTGTTCTCCACACAGCCTGTGCGGTATTCCTGCATGAAAGCTGCCCTGACATCAGGTGAAATCCAGTCAAACCTCTGGAGATCTAGTCCCAGTGAACTCCCAAGGAAAGCATATAACATGACTACCAGAAAACCACTTAAGTACTGTTTTCTACTGTTCATAGGCAGCCTTCCAAACTCTGCCTATACCTCTTACTTGCCACTCTGAAAAGCACTTAGGATGTTCAAGTGATCTATCCTGACAAGTTGGACTCCCTTTCTCCTCTGTCCTTACTCCCAGGGAATCAAGAGAATTTGATCAAATAAAAGACCTTTTCAGAAGTCTCAATCCCTTGAAAGTTAGAGGTAATTTGAAAAGCAGAGAGACCAAGAGAGAAAAAATACACTGTCCTCATTCCTTCTCTTGTATGCAGGGTCAAAAGAGATAGAAAGGGGAGAAAAGAAGGAATGCAAGTGCTATAAGGGGGATTTTTAAAGTTACAATGAACACTTCAATCTCAAATGCCATCTAAACTTAATTTCCTTTTTACCTTCTTGTTTGGAATGCTAACCTTGAATTGCATTGGTAATGCCTCTTTCCTTTCAGCCTAATAATTTTTAAGTGATGTTTCTATGGCCAAAAAACCCAGAGAGGGGCAGCCTTGCAAGTCTTGAGAGAACTGTTTGCAATCACCCCAGGAGAAGCCACAAGAGATTCAAACTTCCAACCTCATGCAATAAAAGCAGATGGAAAGTGGCACAAGGATATACAGCTAGAAAACTCCTGAGAAGACACACATCCTCTTCTCAGTTCTGAACCACCATGAAATAAAATCTTCATCTGCACGCAGCTCCAAGTAATAAAATCAAACAGAAGTAAGAATCATTGTCATTCCCAGAATCTGCCTAGATCCATTATTTTCTCTGGTGCCTTCTCTCCTTCTTTCTTGAAATCATCCATCATTTTTATACATCTTATCCTTCTCCTATTCTGCTAAAATCTCTCTCCTCCCCTCCACTTTTCCTCCACACTGCTTATTCTCTCAAAATTCATTCCTCCCCATCCAAAAACGAATAAGGTAACTTGATGCCTAAAGGTAAGAAGAGTCACTCTGAGAGACTCAAAAAGCCCTTTCAGCTACCTTGTCTCTGTCAACGACAATGAGATAATGCTTGCATCCAGATGACAAGAAAAAGATGTACATGAAGTCAGCTTCAGTAGTTCCTCACACTGAACACCACGCTATGTACTGGAAATAGGGGATACATTCCCATTCCCAGTGCCCCAGGACTTGTAGAAAGGAAACAGTTAAACACATAGTTTTAAATAAGGCAATTAATATATCATTAAATACTGCTGGTTTTCAGCTTGAAAGCCAGCTACATGCACTGTAAATTTCATGACATGGCTCCACACAGAGCAAACTGTACAAGAGAGCTCCATAAAAATTACTTCCCCTCTCCTCACTCTGCAGTCCCCAGGTTTATGTTGAAGCAGGAAGACATGTGCTCCCTGCTCCCAAACCAGGCTTCTGCATTCTGCACACAGGCACAGGGTCCTGGTTTCAGTGTCTCTCTGCTTCAAGCAGACTATTGCCCCCTCTCCTGATCAGAGAGGTGTGACTCTTGCTGCATCTTGTTTCCTGATGAATCTCAGCAGAGGAACATCCGCTAAGCAGGCTGCTCTAAGTCTTTCTGCTTTTACTAGCCAGCATCAGGGCACAACTCTGATCAGGGAAGCAGTGCAGTGCAGCACATCCCTCCTGCCAGCAAGGTTAATGAGTCTTACATGACCTGCAGAAGCCATCTGTCACCTGCATGGAACACACAAGACTCACATACACAAGCACCTTCACTGGGATACAGCTGCTTTTAGCAGCTAACTAATCAACAAGGACAACTAAGTCCCAGGTCCACACAGCTGGACTGGGACAGTTTTGGCAAACACAAATACATCACATAATTGTATTTACTCTGAATTACCCTATTAATGCTTCCTTCACAGGGAAAATATCTCTCTCCCAGGACCTGGTACTGCAACCCTGTCCCTGTGGTTAAACAAAGGAATTCAAAGAGAGAGGCATTGAAAAAACAGCGTGCAGAGGTACTTCTCGCTTCCAGACAGCTTTAAAAACTTCAACCTCAGACAGCTCCAAATGCATTCCTCACCCTTTCTTTTTGCCTTATGCAGAGAAAGGGCTGCTGGCTGCAACCCTGATAGGAGTACAGTGATCACAAAGCAAGCAAGCAATGAGAAAGGTGTCTGTTACGCTAGTCTGCAGGTGTCACTTTTTAGTAAAAGCAATCAGTGCAATTTCCCATCCCATGTGTCCTCATTTGCCACCAGCTATCATGGATATGAAAAGGGCTTCATTAGAAACAGGAGAGTGGGAAACACATAGCTCTTGCTAAATCAAGTACTGTAGTAAGGTGTAGTTTTCTTCCAGTAGCATGCACTCATCCCAAAAAAATTTTGGAAGACAGGACAGACCTGTGCTAACATGGACCAGGCTCAGGCATGAGCAGACATCCCACTGGAGAACATTGCAGTCATCATTTGTTCATCCCCACACCAGTATTAGTCCTAGGCGATTTGAGCACACCTCATCCTGATTCCATTCTCCTCTTTTCCCTTCCATCTGAAGCTGCAGTAAGGGACAGTTTTATCCCACATGCAAGTTAACTCTCTGGCTAAAAGAAAGGCCATCCTCAGTGACATACCAGCATGGCTGCAGCTGTCTCCAGCTGCACCTTGCAAACTCCCAGAAGTGAGACTCCCTCACTCTCCTGGTGCCCAGCACCACCTTCCTTAGGCTGACCTGCCCTCACAGACTTCTGCCCACGCTCTCCATGCATGACCTGGAGAACCAGCAGAGCAGAGAATACTTTCAGGAGCACCTGCCTCCTCCTTCCAGAGAGGACTCACCAGCAGCCAGAGGGAAGCCAGTGGGGTTGGGCTTGTGACTCTCTTAACCACGGAGTTACTAATTACATGGGTGTACTCCAAAATACCAAGTCCTATGCACCACCAGGCAGGTGGGGAGGCAGTCCCTGGTTCAGCCTGCAAAGAAACTAGAGGAGAGTCCTGAAAATACCACGGGAATTACTGCACTGCCAGGCTGGTAGAAGAGTGGGTGAAGGCTTTGACAAGAGTGGGTGGAGGCTTTGACAAGACATCCTTTTGCTTAATTGGTCTGAGATAACCCCCATCTCAACCTACTAGCAGCTCTTGCTTCCCCATGAGGAAGGTCTTTATCGTAAAGGCAGGTGCTCCTCTCTCCTGTCCTCTCCTGCTCGGTGACAACTTGTTTATAACATCTTCCCATGAGAATGTACATCAACACATCAAGGCCAAGCCCTCAATCCAGCCATCCAAACTTTGTGTTGAATGGGTCATGATGTCCCTTCTCATTTTAAGCATTCCTTTTCTTGGGCTGTGAAAGCTTTTGGGTAAGGCTGTGTGAAATACACTGCTGTCCCCATGGAGAAAATATTGCTAAGAACTGATCTTGGAGACAAGGCCTTAACAAATTATCTGTTCCAACAACTGGCAATGGTACTCCATGGACCACCTTCAAGTCTTCTGGTACTGAGAAGGCTGCACACTGGTGCACTAGGAAGATGCAGGTGTCACAACAGATCTCCAGCTTTTCATCTCCTTTCTTAAAGGAAACGTGAAACTTTTATTTTGATCTGAGAAGGCAGAAAGTATAAATACTAACTCTCCCGAAGTAGTTCCAAGCACAAATGCTGAAGTTTGCTGCAAAGGAGCAGTAGAAAAAGCAGCAGGGATGCTGAAAAGACTGAGGCACTGAATGCCTTCTTCACCTCAGTCTTAGTCTAAGATCAGCCTTCAGGCACCCTGGAACCCTGAGAGATCCAGAAAATCCAAAACAAGAAAGACTGACTCTTGTTGGAGGGAGATCAGGTCAGGGAACATTTAAACAGACTGGATATGGCCAAGGGCCTGATGGAATGGACCCACAGGAGCTGAGTAAGCTGGCCCTTGCTCCTGAAAGGTTATTCCTGGTTTTCTTTGAAACCTGATAGCAATGGAGTATCGTCCCTGAGGACTGGAAGAACATAAGTGTCACCCTTCAAAAGGAGAAAACAGAAGATCCGGGGAACCACAGGCTATTCAGCCTGAGCTTCATCAGAGAGTTAAATGTGAAAAGGAACTCTCAGACTCTGAGGGTGGTCACTCTCTGCCTGTCTGAGACATGGGCTGCTGAGAGAGGCTGTGGAGTCTTAGAGACACTCAAAACCCAACTAGACAGTGCCCTGAACCTGCTCTGAGATGGCAGCTGGACTAGGTGAAGTCCAGAGGTACCTCCACCCTCAGCCATGCTGTGACCCTCTGAAATCTGCACTGATCTCTTGGGTGAAGATCCTGAACAGGTACAGTCAAAGTAGACCAGAACTTTCTGTGTGCATTCAGTGTGAAAAAGATGGAAGATATCCCTGTTACACCACACTGCCTGCGAGGGACTTGTCATATGGGCCATGCTAAGGGGAAAGAAAGCAAGCAGCAACTCAGATGACGTAAAGCAACAAAAATATCTGGACCACAGTGCAAACTCTCTCAATCAAAACAAACTAGATGAGGAACAGGCAGGTGAGAAGGTTTTCTGGAGAGGCTGGGAAAAGGAGAATGACATCAAAGTAGTAAAAGCGGAACTTAGTAGATTCACAGATAAAAGTGAGAAAGATGGAGAGTCAGCCCAGCTTTTGTAAACCCTTACCAGGTTTCACAAGCCAAACTACATTAAGAAAACCCAAACTCATCATGACATGGTATATTCAGATTCCAGTACTATGATAGTTCCTCACCACAGTATGAGGTTAGCAAGAAGGTCCTCAAATGGGAAGCATAAATTCATGGAACAAAAGCAGATCATCACAGGTCTTGTGAGTACATCTTTTTTCCTGTCCTTCTCATTCATTTTTCTACATCCTCCCCTAAGGACTTTTCCCCCAAAATTCTCAAATAATGGAGAGACAGTATCCCACTAAACTTAACCCAGCAGACAGCTGCCTTTACAATTATGCAGCTTTTCTCCACTGTCAAAATAAGATCTGCGTTTGTGCAATCACTGTCCCTTGCTTCTTATTCTATTTAGCCAGATCCCAGGCAAAAGATTCTAACCCTTCTTACTGCAGCAAGCTTTCCTCCACAGCTGACACACAATTTCCCAGTTTTACCCAGTTTTTACCTCATTCTCCTTCTGTCAGACATGTTTTCTCAACAGCTGACGAATTTGTCCTTTGGCTCATCTGCATTTTACCAGAGCAGCTGCACCTCAAACTGGCAGAATGCATCTATTCCACTTACATGCCTGGACCAGAACCATCCAAGGCTCCCTTTTAAATTTACCAGATATTCTCCAGTTCATATTTATTGTTTTCTTTCTACAGCATGTCACTGGGTCATGTTGGAATTAAATGCAGCTTTTGGATGCTTTTCTGCACAACTGCACTGGGTCTGATGGTACTGCATTATCTGGAGACCCGAACCTCTCTCTGCTGAACCATTTCCTAATTTTCCCATGCCATTACTTCAGCTCATCAAGGCAGTTTCAAAACAGAGCCCTATTATCCTGCAAGCTTCCTGCTACTCCTGATTTCCTGTTTATTGTTGATTCCTTTGTTCTAATTGCTAATAAAAATACAAAAAGCACCAGATGTCAGGAAGAACCCTGCAAAATTCTTCTCAATAAATCCTCCCATTCTGATACCAAATTGTCATGTAAGCTCTCCTCCATAATTCTCTCACCAAATTTACATATACCTGACCACAGATAGATGTATATAGCACATATTCCCTTATCTTAATAGCGTGGGCTAACATTTTTCTGAAGTCAAGATAAAAGATCCCACATCCACTGGGCTTACCACCCTCTGGAAGATGAAATCAGAGTGTTGACATGATTGGTTTCGCCATGCTCATGCTGCCTTTTTCATCTCATTATTTCTCTCATGTGCTCCACTTTTTCTTGTTGTTCTGACGTCCTCCTTATAGAGAGGCTCAAGCTTTCAAGCTCCCCTGCATCTAGAGTTCAGGAACCTCCTCCATCCTCTGCAAAGTACTCAAAGAGAACGTGTTAATTGCTCTGAGTTAATTTCAGACAGCTCCTCATGTGTGCGGCAGCCCCACTGACTGGGGTCCCCACACACCTTCTGTGAGCACTGTCCAACATCACCTGCCCTGCTGTACTCCGAAGCCCCGCTCATCCCTTCTTGCTGCTACAGGGGAATTTATCCAGGCTTGGGGAGGGCTCTGCATTTGTCCCTAGAAGAGTCCACTGTGGTTGGAAGCTGTGATCCCTACCAGACAGGGCTGTGCTGCTGAGCTGATCAAAGGGCATCCCTTAGGAAACAACTCCCTGGCTAAAGCAGCCAGTATCCCAAGAACCCACTGGGATTCCCAGACTGGGCTGCATGCAGGACAATAAAGTGCTTGTTGTTCACAGCCTACCAGGGGGGCAATTCCTCAGGATCTCCAAGCTTGTCTTCTCCTGGGGCTCTGGGAGCAGGTTTTTCCAACAAGCAATCCTAAGCTCCATGTCCAGCGCAGCAAACATCTGTGTCATTAGCAGATCACTCACAGAAAGCCTTATCTGCAGCAGGAGAAGACCTCCTGTCTCACCTGTGACTGGACATCTGGAGCAACACCCAGGAGCCCAGATTCAGAGTCAGTGAGCCAGAGAACACCTCCTGTCACAGCCTGCCTTCTTGGGCGGCACAGAGTCTTGCTGCTGCTGCTAGGGAAAGGCAGGCCTGCAGCTCTGTGCAACCCGGCAGCTCTCTGCAGGACAGGCAGCCTCACACTCCTGCCTACACTGGGTTTTACTTTGCACACCAACAAATGTGCCTGTGCAGACATGGCTCTCTAAAGTCAAGATAGGGATGAAAGCATCTTCTCCTTTACCCCCGTAGGAAGTACCTCTTCTGGATTACTTTCTGCATGCCAAGGAGGACCAGCAATACTGGTGTGATTGCATTAATATAATTACAGGCTTTAGCTTCTGCTGAAAATGTATTCCCACATAAACAGGCCTGGAAAGCCCAGTGGTACTAACAGGATAAGCAAAGGTCTGTCATTTGCAGTACATGAAAAGCAACAACTCTAGAAATCCAGAGAACAGCTATAGTTCACACTTTACAGCTCAGCAGATAACACTACCATTGCCATTTTTGTTTCTTCTTCCTCTAGCTCTTTAATTTCAAAATAGGAATTGTCCTTTCCTGCCCAGGAAAGAGGTGGGGAATTGCTCCCTGAGAACACTCCCTCAGAACATTTATGCATTATCTTTGCAAGTAATCAGTCATACACCTCCTAAGTCCAGCATGTCTGACTGTTGTCCTTGGACAGTCACTTCCCTGCACCCAGCAGCACAATCAGAGCACGGCCATAAGCACACAGAGGCCAGGCTAAACACTGGCAATCCACTTGCCCAGGTGTGTCCATTTGCCACACCCATGATTCAGACTAGTTTGCTGGTTCCTACCCTCATCCAGGCAACATTTTAAGTTTAATTTAATGCTCTCAGGTTTACATTTTTGAGTTTGCTTTTTTTTTTTCTTTCCCAAAATCCACCCACACCTGTTTCCATCTTCAAAGATGGAATACAAATACACCCTTAAAAAGGCAACCCTGAAGCCAATCAGAAGAATTTCAAACAGAAAAATGGTTATCTACAATTTGTAAGAAACACACATGAGAAATAGCTTCCTGGTTTATCACAGTATGTGTTGAGTTGCTGCTTCAAGACAAAATCAGAGCCCCCAGAATTTCATCACCAGACACCAGCCTTCTGGTTCAGATGACAAATAAGAACAGACCATTCCATTTCTGGACTTGCTTTCCACAAACCTATCACACCAAATGGTTTGTGAACCTCTCAGCTTAAGCTGGGTTCCCCTCAAAGCCATGGACCCCCTCCTAGGCATATCTGCAATGCAGCAGGTGACACACCCTAGACAGACCTTGCCATCCAAATTCCACTTCCATGCTATAACACTATCAAGGGGAAATTGTCAGTAATAAATTCCTTTGGAACCAAAGTCAACCAGACCATATGATTCAAAAACAACCCAGAGCTTTAAATACCATCTGCACATGTCGTCTCAAACAACACCAGAAGCTCAGGGGCTACAAGTTTATTGTTACAAGAGAAAAAAACAAGCACTGATATGGCGGCTTTCATCTCTTGGGTCAGGACTTGGTTGTACCTGCAGGGCAGGTGGAGTCTGCATTGAGGCTATGTCTCTTCCACAACTCTGGTCTGAGAAGCCAAATCCTTGCGAAGAAAATGTTGCCTTGGAGGTGAGGTTTATCAGTTCAGAGTCCCCAGAGGGAGAACTTAACCATCAGAGCATGGTCTTGACCATGTCAATTGACAGCCAGCTGCTACCAGTAAGCAGAGAGAGCTACAGAAAAACACGTGTTCCCAGGCCGGTCTCCAGAACAGGACCGCAGGCCATCCAGTCACAAGCACACACGCTGCAGTTCTGCCCCCACGTGCTGCAGTTTCTCCTCTTCACATGAAAACAGGGCCTGTGTGTCACAGCACTGCACAAGTGCTGTGCGAAGCCTTCCACTGCAGCCAGAGTGCAGAAACACAGGACCTGTGTGTGTCCCACAGCCCTGCTGCTGCTGCTGGGCGCCCAGCATCTGTGTACAGCAGTGCAATCTAATGGGTAAGGCTGCTGAATATGCATTAACTGAGAATCCGAAGTGGGACGTTTACTGCAGACACTTGAGCCGGATAGGGAAGCAGTTTAAGCTGGTGCCACAAGAAAACTGAGTTACTGATGAAGTCTTGCAAACAGGGCCAGCCTAGCAAACAGTTTTGTATGAATAATGCATTCAAAAGAAAAAAAAAAAAAAAAAAAAAAAAAGAAAAAAAAAAAAGAAAGCTTCGAATAGTTTTTGTAAACAAGAAAGGAGGTAGAGAACCATCAACTAAGTGATCTCATATTCCTCGATTTTCTTTATCAATCTCAGTACTCAAAGAAAAAAGCTTAAGAGCAGTCCAGGCGCTCTAGTGAATCAACAAAACCACACAAAGGACCGTACCACTCCTCACAGCCTCCAGGCTGTACATTAGCTTTTAGCAACGGTATCTACCACATGAATAATGCAGCACGTCTTCCAGAGCATCTGTACTCCAATCAATCCACAGTAGCAAATAAAAACCTTTCAGCACGCCTTTCTATCAGGCAGCGGGACCTTTTTACAGCTGCTCAGAGGCATATCCTTGGAAAAACAACCCTATCTTCGACCAAAGCTGGAAGCTTTTTTAAATTGGCCAGCTGGGAACCAGCTTTTTAAATCAGCCATCCAGCGATGGGCCTCGATTTTATCAATTGCCTTTCTCTGTCTTTTGTTCCATAAGGATCCACACCCACCGTTCCCGGGCTCAGATTAAGGGAGCTCAGACTAAGGTTTCAGTCGGCTTTCAGAAATAGACACGTGTCTCTTCCCAAAAGCAGCTCAGAGGCTGCAGCCGGCCCTTCCCAAGAGACACAGGCTGGCCTCCCCAGACACACAGCATACACACCACATCCCTCTCCTGCACTATAAAACAGCCTCATAATGAAGCATGGGCAAAGAGCATTCACCAACCCAAGCATCAGTCAGATGTTCCAATCTGTATTTTCAGAAGCAGAACAGGTGATGAAAAGAGCCACTTTGTCCATGTCCACCACCAGTGCTGGTTTGAGTATTGCTGCTCTGCAGAGCCACAAAGGTCCCTTCTCCTGGGAAGCCCACCAGGAGTTGTGGGAACTGCTTCTGTCACTGCAGGCAGAGCACATCATGCAGGCCACTGGCTACCTGAGGAAGGGCATGCCACCAGTGCACATGGACCAGGACCCACAGAAGTGGTGGGGAACAAAATCACAGCAGCAAGCAAGATCTCAAAGAACAACATATTCTAGCGATGTTGTCTGTTATCAGAAAACCCAGCTCTAAAAAACACTCCAATGTATTTGCAGCTCTCCAGCATGGCACAGGTACTTAAATATGGTGCCCTGGTAAGCTGGCCGTGGAAAACAAACATCTCTAGAATAAGCATTGCACAAGTAGAGAGGACATGAAGTAGGAAGGTGAAGGAGTCACTCAAAACTGAAATAATGGGTTGATTTCCTCATCCACAAAACCGGAATTTCTCTGAGAGTGCACAGCAGCTCCTCTTGCCCCTTTATTTTTGGTGCACAGTGGCCAGGGCAGGACTTGAGGTCTCATGGGAATCCTTGCAGGAGTCATGTCAGCCCTTCCCCCATGCTGGCAGTAGTGCCACGTGGACATAGCCTCAAGGAGATGTGAGACAGTGGCTCTGCCACTGACACAGGCATCTTCTGCTCAGACCTTAAGCAAAAGGGTATTTCAGTACTTTTGCATCCCCCAGTTATTGGCTTAGGCCAGGGAAGGCAAACATTGCATAGAGACTCACCCTGTACTGAATAGAAAGACTCCAGAAACCCACTGCAGCCATGCACCCCACAAACATCATCACCAGCTGGTACCACATTTTTTGTCTCAGAGCATCCTTCTAATGATGGAACACAAGGCTGCCCAGCTAGGGCCAAATTCATGCCAAGGTCCCAAGCTTGGCAAAATGCACATCATGCAATTTTTTTTACTTTAGAAGATACACCAGGTGTTGTGACCCTCAAAATAGCTTTAAGCACATATGTCCACAGGCAGGCAAGGGCTGCCAGGAGTGAGTGAAACAAGACCACTCTTCACAAGACAAGGCTGAGACAGCAAAACTCCCATGGCCTTCTTTGATGAGTTTTCCAGCTACACTTGTGTTCAGACACAGGTTTAAACCACAGTGCACTCCCCAAGGCAGGCAGCAACACCACATGGCATCCAGCATAATGACGCCCTCCTGGTGACACCTGTCCATGCTACTGCCACGTTCCCACTGCCCGGTACTTCCCTTCTGTGCTCTTCTGCAATGCTGGCAAACCAGGGAGATGGACAAGGGAGTACATGCTCCTTATAAAAATAGCTCAGCCAGGTTATTTTTAACTCAGCACAGTCAGCTCATATGATGGTGAGGAGCAGCGAAGAGAGCAAAGAGAAAAACCAGCAGAGACCACAGTCTCAGGCAGCTCTGAAGAGGCTCAAGGTCTCCTGTCACCTGATCTGATGAGGAATACAAGACTATATTTTGGGTAGAACCCCCTAGAACACTTTGAAGTGCACATCATGAAGTACTGGCTGACTTGTCACCTGTTCTTTATTTTATTGCTGTGATCACTTCCAGTCTTGATGCCAAATGTGTACTTGAGCTTCCCTGGGACACATGAGAGAAGCAAAGAGAAATTACAATGCTAAATCACAGAACCACATGAAAACATCAGGCCAGAAGGCACTCCTGGAGATCCTGAGTCAGTCCTGTCCTCAGCCCACAGCAAAGTTTACTACAAAGGGAGGTCAGGTTCCTTAGACTGTCCAGCCGAGTTTGAAAGACTGATGAGAATGGAGATCCCATTGGCCTCCTTGGAAAATGTGCCTATTTGGAGTCTTGTGGAGAAGCTCAGGCTGCAGGTGCCCTGCAGAGTTACCCAGATGTCTCTGGTCAAACTTGCTGCCCACCAGGACCCCCACAGCCTTCACAAGAGCTGCTTCTTTCACTGCAGGGAGAGGCTGCACATCAGGGGCAGAAACTGACTTTTATCTTTATTAAATTTCATAGGGGGCTGGTTTTACCTTCATTATAGGCATAAGGCAGTCTGGAGCCTCCAGCCTGCTTAGAAAGCCCAGGAGCTGGGAAGTGCCCATGGAGGGTCCGCTGCCACACACTGGACTTCCCTGCAGTGGCCTGACCAGCATCATTCTGCCCACAAGCAACCAAAGTGGTTCACCCTGGAGCAAGGGAGCCTGAGGCACCATCATTCTCACTCCACTGCCAAGAGCACCTGGAGCTCTGCTTCTTGAAGGTTCACACCGCTCGCTCATGAATCACCCCCAGTCACAGGAGAAGTTTCTTTATTAATATTTCTCAGCCAATGTCAGCTATAAATCAAACTGAAGTGCACAGACCACCCTTCGCTGCATGTGAACACACCTGTGCTCAGTCAGTGCAAAGTCAATTTGTACATCCCAGGAGGCACAGGAGAATACTCCAGGAATTATTCCACTCTCAGTGGTAACACCTTTTTTGGCAGTTCAACCTGTCCTTTCACCACTCCCTTTTCTGCCTCATGTGGTGCCATACTCTGCAAGTTCTGACAGAAAGAAACATGGTGACTTGAGGACATAAGTGCCTTCAGTCAACATGGCCTTTACAAGATACCATACCCAAAACAACCCCAACCTCAGCTCAGTTTCATTAGGCTTATCAGAGCTCTCAGGAAGGGCAGGAGGCAGTATTACTGAAGCAAAGGATGGGGCAATGCCAGCCTCTTTGGAGGGTAAGACCCGCCTTCCTCTGATTCACCTCTAGCCTTTCAAGATAGCCTGTGTACAGAAAGATAAAGCTAACTTGCCTGCATTCTCCAGAGACAATACCCTCTTTCACTTTGCTGGTTACCTGGGCAGCAAAGAAAATATTATTGCTTATCAACTTCCTTGTGAGCACTAATGTGCTTCTGAATCCAACAAGAGGGCAAATTCCACCTTAGAGACCTTTTATACGCTGGCAAGATCCTGCTTCATTAGAAAAGGAAAGCAAATAAAACAATCTTGGTTCAAAGAACAATAAAAACTGGAAGCCTCTTTGCCCCCCTCACCTGCAGAAACTCAGCTTAACAAGTAAGTTATGAACTTTCAGGGACATTGCCACATTTCTTGTCAGAAAGGGAACCTTGAAAAACTCGTCATCAGGCATTCTCCAAAGCTCAGCAGTTTCTCCTGAAACCAGAACACCAGGCTTTCACTCTCCTGTTTCTCAAAAAGAAGTTCCCTGCTATCCAAGGCCAAGCTGGCTTCTGCGTTTCAGAAACCAAAGTTCAGCTCTCCATCAAAATGATGCAGCTGGGTCTCAGTAACCTGCTATGTTCTTTGGGAAGACAAGGACACCTGGTCCACCTGTCTTTATTGTGAGGCCTGCAGACATCTGGCAGAGAGAGTGTCTTTTCTAAAGGCTACTGTACAGAAGGCTTTCCTTTCAGCAAAGGTTCACAGGTTCAAGATTGTTCACCTCCAGAGAGTCCCAATATCTTGGTTACTTCCCCACAGGATTCCAAGTGGAATCCACAGGGATAGCCAGATTTCCTCTCATACCTCTTCTGCCTACCTGAGCAGTTGTGGCAGCCACCAGAACACAGATACATGAGAAAACCTGAATGCCCAGCAGGATGGTGAGACAATGGAAATGCGCCCAGTGCAGATGTTTCTCCTGAGTTCTGTCGAGGTTTGGAGGTTACACACTTCACTTGAATGCCTCAATATACAGCCCTTACATCTAATGTGATATGTCACTGCACTCCCCCATGGCTGGAGCTGTGTACACAGGCTTGAATGTGATGAGGTCCTGGCCACTGACACCAAGTCTGTATCTCATCTCTGAAGCTGCCTGGGAAATGAAAACTGCTGAAGAGCTGGGGGGGCACTGACTAGGCTCCTATTTGTCTGGGAAGGAAAGCACAGCCTTGCAAGGGCACAGTGTGGGAGACCCCACCTCTCTGGTCTCCAGTTAAGCCTCACAGTCAACCTATCCATCGCTCTAAGTCAGGACAGATTTGGAGCCTTCGAAATCCCTAAGGATGATGGCCTCCACCTGCCTGGTCCCACTGCCCTGCTGGGGATGAAGTTTTCTCTAAGGTCTGAGCTACTTCCCTCCAGCTGCAGCTTGCTTTCTTGGTCTGCTTATTACACTGTCAGTGCCAAGGAGGGTCTGGCTCTCTAACTGCCCTCCCAGAAGTTGTATCTTTCTGTTAGCAAATGGGTTTGGCAGCAAAGGACACACATACCTACTACCATAGACCAGAGAAAAACCAGCTGAGAGTTTCTCAGACGTGAGCCAGAATTAGAGGGAAATGGTCCCTGTCCTTCTGAGGGCAATGACAGCAGGACTTTGTTCCTTGAAAGGCAGCAGGCAGTATCAGAGGTACTCTCTGAAACCCATAGCTGCAGAATTCATTCACCTGCCTTACAGCATCATCTCATACAAAAAAATAGTGAGGGGCCCACACAGAAGAGAAGTGTGGGAAACTCTCCCACACCCATGCACTGCCTGTGGAATTATAATTCAAGTTGAGGCGTTTCTCTTTGAGTGGTTAATTAAATCAGAATTGACATCTGTCTGTTCTCCAGAAAACTTCTAACACACTCTCTTTAACAGCAGGTGCCACTTTTACATGAAGCCAGGAAGAGAATGGCAAAGGCAGGTGTGACAGGTACAACAGCCAATGCTTTCTTCCACCACATCATAGAATCATAGAATATGCTGAGTTGGAAGGGACCCATCCAGATTATTGAAATACAACTCCTGTCCCTGCACAGGATATTCCCAGGAGTTACTCCATGTGAGAGCATTGTCCAAACACTTCTTGACAGAGTTCTTGAACTCTGTCAGGCTTGGTGCTGTGTTAGAACCCAGGGCATGGGGATTAATTTCCTGCCTGTCCTGACAAGTCCTGATTCCCAGGAAAATACTGCTTTTAACCTTCTTCAATGGAGAGGGCTTCCAAGACTTTGGGATTAATTGGAATCTCCAAGTGTGTGAAATAGATAATAGTATAGTTTATCACAGGGTGAAAAATTTAGGTTTTTGAGTTTTTAGTAGACAGAAGGAGGTAAACAGAAGAACAAATGGAGGATTTTGGATTTTGACTGATTCCTTCTTCTTCATCTACTCCATTTTCTGCTGTGTTGGGGAGAGCCACAATACAGATGTTGCGTGGCAGACATATAATTAGTTATTGGTAGATAAGTAGAAATAAAGTATGTTTTAAGGGTTAATTGGATAAAACAGCTTTAAAAGACCTTGAAACTGTACATCTTGTGACCTTTTTTGCTGTCTTCTCCATGTGTGCTGAGTCTGGTGTAGATGGCGTGCAGAACTTCTGATAAGATAAACAGCAACCTGAAGACCAAAAAAGTCTCGTTCATCTCTTACTCCTGGCATAGAACTTTTTATTAGGAGTCTCCCACACAGGGGGCCCCAAGGGGTCTTACACAGTGCTGTAATCACTTCCCTGGGGAGCCTTCCAGTTCCCACCACCCTCAGGGTGAAGAACCTTTTCCTGATATCCAGCCTAAACATTCCCTAAATCAGTTTCAGGTCTTTTCCTCAAGTCCTGTCACTGGCCACAAGAGTGTAGATATCAGTGTCTGTCCCTCCTCTTCCCCTCACAAAGAAGGTGTAAGTGCAGTGAGGTCTCCCCTCAGTCTCCTCTAGGCTGAACAGACCAAGTGACCTCAGCTGCTCCTCATATGGCCTCACCCTCAGGCCCTTCACCATCTTCGCTGGCCTCCTCTGGACACTCTCTAACAGCTCAATGTCTTTTATCACCCAGAACTGCCCCCAGCACTGGAGGTGAGGGTGCCCCAGAGCAGAGCAGAGCAGGACAATCCCCTCCCTTGCCTGGCTGTGATGCTGTGCCTGATGCACCCCAGCACACGGGTGGCTCTCCTGGCTGCCAGGCACTGCTGGCTCAAGTTCAGCTTGACATGAACCAGGACCCCCAGCTCCCATTCCATGGAGCTGCGCTCCAGTCTCTTGCTCCCCAGTCTATACACACATCCAGTGCTGCCCCAAGTGCACAATCCAGCACTTCCCCTTGTTGAACTTCATACTGTTGGTGGTTGCCCAGCACTCTATTTTATCAGAGTTTCTCCACAGGGCCTCTCGGTCCTCAAGGGAGTCAACAGTTCCTGCAATTTAGTGTCATTGGCAAACTTGCTTAGTATCCCTTTCAGTCCTGCACCCAAGTTGTTAATGAAGATGTTAAAGGGCCAAGGATGGAGCCCTGTGGAAGCTCACTAGGGACAGTTCTCCAGTTTGATGTCACCCACTGTGAGTATGGTACCCTATACATCATAAATTTTAAAATTCATCATTTAGAGCATCAGTAGCAGGTTGAGTTTTGCTTTTTGGTTTTTAGTCTGGCTTTGATTGATGTTTACTAAGTGGGAAGACTACCCATGCTTTCCCTGCCAGGGAAAAGAGATTCTGTGCCAATTCATTCACCTGCTGGGCTTGGCAAATATACAGTTTCTGGAAATCACTGCCATCACTCTGAAACTATTCCATCAATGCAAGTTCAAAAGTATTGTTTGGTTCAGACTTAGAGCATGGGTTTGGAGCCAATCTCTTTATTGCTGCCATTCATTGCACTCCAGTTTGCATTGCAAAGCCATCTTGGAACATGCAGACAGGATTCCCTCCAGCTGAAATTAAAACCATTCCAGGATCAGGACACAGTATTCTCCATCTGCTGTGGAGCCAGCAAACTGAGTCAAACTAAAACATCCAGAATACCTGTGGATATAAAAAGTCCTGGTATCACCTCTTTCACTCTCCAGATCTGCTTTTCTTGAACTATAGATGTTACAGTTAGCATATAGGTGAGTCACTGCACACAGACATCCCTCTCTGTTTGACATTCAGCCTTACCTGTCTTCATATAGACTATTTTCTTTACCTGCTCTCCTCCAAGTACTGCACTCTTATATTTCTTTTAGGTGCTCCTCAATCTCTGATGATTTGATTCAGCACCACTGCTCTCCTCCAGTCTCATTCTTCACACCTCTCCATCTTCACACCTCCCAGCAATGGAGATCAGCCTCTCCTCCCACACTATAGTAGTTTAATCACTGTATATTTCATTCCTGCCAGCCCCTTCATGTATCTCCACCAGGATGAGTTTTGATCATCTTCCAGCTTTGTCCCAATGCACCAGCCTTCACTGCAACCCTTCCAGCCAGGAGCACCTCTGGAAGTGCCTCCACGTCCCAGCAGACCTCCCTGCTACAGGCTCTCTCTCCTTCTACCACTGCTGCTTTCTATGCCAGCCTATTTCCCCAACATAGCTGAAATCCATGCTGACAAACTGATCTTTTCTGTGCCTTTGAGTCAGCTCTGGGCATCTGTGCCTCACTGACTTTTTGAGCCAAAGGCTTATCTGTCTGTTTAGCCAGCCCTAATGGATTTTCCGCCTGCAGATTCATCTAATGGCTTTTCTTGAGCCACATCCCCAACATCCTGTGTCAATGCGTTCCACTGTTTATCTGTATCCTGTAGTTCCTGGGCAATGATAAAGAGAGGAACAATCACTCCCTATCTGAACTCTCCATCCCATCATACTACCATATGTGAAAAGCTGTATGTGATATCCCTTTTCAGACATACCTTTTCCAAGCTAAACAGTTATCCTCCTCTGCATTCCCTTTTGCATTACCAGGTCCTCAGTGAGCTGCAGGAAGCTAGTTTGGCACAAGGCATCGAAGACCAAGTTGCATTATAGATGTATCCAGACCGTTTTGGGGTTTTCTTTAAATCAGTGCAGTACGGAAGAGAAAAAAAAATTAATGAAAATCCCAAAAGGTAGCACAATCCTTAAAATCTGGCTGTGAATTAAAGGAGAATTCTGAATTCCTGACATAATGCAGGCCAGTCAGCTTGGGATGCTCTTTCCATGCCTTAGGCAGCAAAAACAAAGGCTGTCTGTGTAAGAAGAGTGAGAAATAAAGCACTGGGTAGGACACACAGAGCTTCACCACAGCTATCTGCATATGCAGTTTTCTGTGGATATTTTATATGTGTTCATGAAATTACATCAGTATCTAGGGCTTTCCAGTACCAGACAGTCTTCAGGCTCCAGGAAACTTCTGAAGACTGGTCAGAGCCAGTGGAGAGTCAGCACTGTGCTCCTAGTTTAGCCTGGGATGACAGCAAGTGGGATGAGTCCCACAGAGGGCTCCCTGAGCAGGCTCAGGGACTGCAGGTGAGTGCTACCTGCCCTGCATGGCACTGTCATGCCAGGGAACTCCAGGGGCAGGAAGGACAGCAGGTAATCCCACAGGTAGATATGAAAGTTTTAAGAGGGTTAGTTTGGAAAAAGCTCAAAACAAAAAACTGGATTTCCTGAGGAAGTCTTGCTTTTCTGCAGGAGCTGAAGACACTTGCAGATTTCCAGACTGATGGACTAAAACCACTGTGTGGTCATCTGCCTGTACTGGTAGTGGCCAGTGGCACCAGTGGAAGCAGAGCCCCACAACAACGCAAGGTGTGTGAAACATTTCTACTGCCATTAATCTTCCAAACTCACACAACTGAGCTTGACTGCAAGACAGGCAGAAATAAGAATACAAATGCTGGTAATTTTTTTATATATGTAAGGTAAGCTGCCATGAAGTCATAGAGAAGTTCATGTTGCAAGTCATGTCAGGGAAGGAAGTACAGGTAAGACATTGTAAAACTCTTCAGAAATATACAAAACCATACATAAAATAATGACTAGTTTCTCAAAATTGAGAGAAAGAGGAGGTAGAGAAATTGTCACTTCAGTTCCCTCTTTACACATTAAATGCATTTTCTCTATCAGGCTTAAGAAGCCCTACTCTAGTAACAGCCCACAGGCAAATGAACACCAAATCAAAGGTCTCAAAACAAAGAGATTCCCCGGGTTAAGAGCAGGATATCTTTAGTGAAATAGGATCTTTTAAACCTCAAGGATGACCAAAATATACTTAGGGATATCCTTTGATATTTTTTCTTAATTCAGCGCATCAACCTATAAAGCAGATATGTGTGCTGCAGAGAAAGTTAGTTAACCACTCATCTGAGTTCAACATGCATCATGAACATTAGGAAAGAAACATGGAACACAAGGACCAAGACAGACTTTTTAGGTGGATTTTAGCTGTGGGTTTCCTTGCTTTTACTTAGGGAAACTTCTAATATCATCATCAGGTTTTTGCTTCTAGTACCATGACCAAATCACAGGCAAATTTGGGCTGGGAGGGACCTTGGATGGTCCACAGCACAGACTTCCAGTCAAAATAGGGTTAGCCTTTAAGTCAAGCCAGGCTTTTCACAGCCCCATTCATGTGAATTCTGAAAATCTCCAGAGGTGGGGGTACTAAAGTTAAGAAAACCATCCTGCTAAGCCCCTGTCTGGAAAATTGTGAACTCAGTCAGTCATTACACGCCAGTCACAAAAGCAGATACTGGTCCTACACAGTGCTCTGCCTCCATGAGGATGAGTCACCTACCCCACCCTGTCCAGACCACAAGTCAACACAGCCAGTGATGTGTCCTTCTCCACTTACAGTCAATGTTCAAACTGGCTCAGAGGACTCCTGCCTTCAAACTGTCCTCCCTCCAACAAGCATAAAACATTACTCAGGAGAGAAAGTCAGCTGTTGTGTTAGGGAACAAGAATACCAGCTTGGGACCCTAAGGGCAAAGCCAGCAGAACATGCTGAGAACTTGGAGAGGAGACATGTATGGTCTCCTCTGTGAGATGAGATGCTCTAGTGGTGACTAGCTGGAGAGCAGAAATTCCTGCAGGAGGGCAGGTAGCTGCTGTTTGGTTAATGGCAGACTGAGAGATGTCACCTACTTCCAGAGAACACTGCTATCTGCACTGAGTGACATTATTTAGGTGATCATCCTGTTCAAGTTTCTAGCTATGCATCATCCTGGGAAGCTCTTCCCACGATTCCTCCTCTTTGCTGCTAAAAACACAACTGCCTTATTATTTTGCCAAGTAATAACTTCTGCTTTCAGCTACTGGCTTTCATTGTGGTTTGTCAGCCCAATTGAAGAATCCATTATCTATAAAGACAGAAGCCATTTTTGATCTTTTCAATTCCACAGAAACCAAGAGTTCACCAAAATACAACCTAGAGACCAAAAGTGACAAAAGCATCAACTTTCCACTTGAGCTTTTACCTATAAAATCTCATAGAAGGGTTGGGTTTTTCTGCTCCAAGACTTGTGTTGCCTATGAGGATGCATCACACCCAGAACTACTGCACAAGAAGATTAATGTATGACAGAAGCATGAGCTTCAAATAGATGCAAGAGGCTGTAAAGTCAAACCCTTCAATCCCTATTAACCCGTTAAATACCATGATTTTTAAAACTGTGAGACACTGAATTCCAATTGATTTCCATGGAACATGTCAGATGCCAGGCTATCATTAGCAAAATCAATCTTTTCAATTAAGACTCGAGCATCAGTTGCTGACATAAAGACCTTTTGCAAATTCAAAGGGAAACAGCCATGACCACAGGCAGGAGGGGTCAGAAGACAGACTCTGATCCTCCCTGACTGCAAGGAAAAGAGCCTCTCATGTAAAGAAACTGAACATTACAAGAGCAGGAACTTGGAGCAATCCTATTCTGATTTTGTTTTTGTTCCTCTACGTGTGCATTTTGGTATTCAAATTAAATTAGAGAAAATGGCAGAGAAAAATAATGTGAACTAATTACATTTAAGTAGATGTTAGCAAGACAATCTTTGACTACTTCTCCTTGTCTCTTGCAATTAAAGAGCTGTCTGGATTCTCTGTGCCTATTACCCTGCAATTTTGTTGCCAGCACAGGCTCCTTTTACAGAGCAGATAGACTAGAAGAAACCAAGGGTGACAAGGAAGATTGGTCCTTCCTGGCATCATTCACATTACAGGTGGTGTTCCTAAAAACATCAGTGTTAGGCTTCCTAGAAACGAGCACTGCAACTCTGCCAGCAATTTAGGCAAAATGGTAGCTATGCTTTTCTAAGGCAATATGGTTTACATTTTTCAAGATTTGTGTATTCTTGCTTAGGGAAAACACTGTGAAACACTGGTTTAAATAACTGGTTTGAAATAACCTAAATGTAACCATGTGAAAGGTGGCTGAGAGCTGAACAGCACTGGCAGAGTCAAATTTGCTGCAGCCCAGAAAGCAAAACTGCACAGATAGATACCCGACAGGGTAGCTGTGGTGCTACAGGACTCAGCACAGATCAGTGGTGTGACACTGGGGGCCATTCAGGGGCAGCCCTTCAGGGGTCCTTTGGCAGGACCTACATGCTAACACTCCATGGCCAAACAAGATCCAGGTGAGGCTGGAGTAGGACAGACAGTACAGGGAGAGATCTGCTGCTCCCCGACCTGTGCTTGCACGTGTTCTTGTTCACCTGCTGTATCAGTCCATGTCCCAGCCCACAGAGTGAGCCGCGTCTGAGAAAAAAGCACTTGCCCACCAAGAACTTCTCATGCACCCTACCACTGATTCTCAGAAAACCAGGGAGGGCATCCAGAGATTTCAAAGTCTCCCAAGGAGGAATTCAGCCCTTTTAACATATGCTCTGGAAAGCAAGTTTAAATCATGGTATTTGTAGAGCAATGACTGATTAATTTTGGCTCTTGGGAGTAAACCCAGTATTTGCCTTGGCCCCTCCCCGCACTTTTTTTTCTGACTGTCCCTAGTCAACTTTATGTGAAAGATCTTCAAGTCATGAGGATCATATTTCCTGTATTAATGCAACCCTGACATGGACAGCCTTGCCCAGTCACCTTTTTCTGGGAGGAGCTCTCCCCCAAGCATTGCCTCCTCTCCTGTTTAAGCACAACTCCCAGAACCACAGGAGGAAGAACAAGATGGAGTTTGGCCTCTGTTGCTTTCCTGGTTGCTATCTTATCAGCTTTCATGAACTTTGTCTTAATCTCAGCTATAAAAATACCACAGCTGCTAGGATTTTCTTCTGCTCTGTCTTCCTTGTCATTCTCCTAGGTGACTTTGTCCCACAGAGGGAGAGAGGCAGTGCAGAGTCATCAGTTGCAACCTCCTCTTTGCAGGTAGGTCCATGTTGCTTGGCACAGAGATAAAGAGCAGGCTATTCACCAGACTGGAAGGAAACTCTTCAACAAACCAGAGCGCTGAAGGATACTCAGAAGAAAGAGGGAGAGAGGCACCAAACTTTGGGCACTGGAAAATCTGAAACTATGTGAAGCAGAGCAGGGAACAGGTCAACAAGGGAAGAGAGAACAGGGCTTGGAGCTGCACACTATCGTTGGTCCTACTCTTGGCAGCAGCATGTCTCCAAGCTTTAGAAAGGATTTGCTTGGCTGAGGGTCAGAAAGTCCTATTTGTGAATTTCAAAGTGCTTTAGAAATAGTAAGCATCAGCATTACACTAATAGAGCCCTGCAGGGTGTATTTTCAAAATGGGGAATTGCTGGCAAGCCTGTAATACCACAGAGGGGAAATCCCTGGAAATACTAGGCCAGTCTAGCTTCTACTTACAAGCCAATATAACCCTGTGAGTATCAAAATCTCTCAGCCAATACAGTCTCCTGGATGATGTAAAGGTCTTTCCTGTTTCTCCTGAGGAGAGGCAGGAGGCACGTCAGCATAATTGCAGTGCGCTGCAGGCTGCTTGCCTCAGTCAGCTCCGCAGCCAGAGCAGCTTTACAGCATGCACGTACGGGAAGCCATGGAATGACTACATGGGAAACACCTCACCACACCACCACTCCAGGGCCTTCTTGCCACGGGAGCAAGAGACCAGACCGTCTGTACTCCTGCTGTGCATCAAGAGGTGGCCAGACAGCTCTTTGAAAGCACAGCTGCTGTCCAGCCTCACCAGGGATGCCCTTGGCTCCAAGCAACAATTTAGTAGCAACCACCAGCAACGACCCAGACAGCCCACTGGCCAGCTGTAAGATCACTGGCGTTTATAACTGGGAGTCAGGAACATTCAGATAAGGTGCTGGCATTTTGTGGGGCTCTTTTGTTGAAGCAAACACTTCAAACAAACTTTTCCTATGAGAGTGGAGAACAGGGTGTGGCTGTTAAGGACCAGCTGAGTCCCCTTGAACCAGTCAAGAGTGGATGGTGGGGAAATGATCAGGCACAGTTTCCCTCCACACTGTTTCCTCACTGAGTCTCTGTCATACCCTGTCACAACCCATTCCCCAGTAGTTTTCCCATCAAAATCCCTGCCTGGGGAAATCAGGACCTAATAAGGTAGCATGAAGACTTCATGCTATGCAGCCACTGTGGATCAACGAATACAAAAAAGTCAGAGGCAGCAAACTGACCACAAATTATGAGGAGTCTGCAAGGTCATGCATAAAATACAGCTTAGCCTGCCCCAAGGCAATCGTCTGTCACTCAAAGAATCACCTTTTTTTTTCTGGGATATGCCAAAGCTTTCAGTTCTCTCCCTAAGCCTCTGTAACAGTGAGTGCTTGGGCACCTGACACAGCACAGGGATCTGCTCTGTACTCAGCTATTTATCCCCAAAACCCAGCTCACACCACATTTAGGCATCTGCCAGTCCAGGCAGCCCACAGGCAAGAGAGAACTTCCCCTTGCAGAAGCACCATAAACCTGTTCCAGAGACAGCAACCTGCCCAGTACCAACACACCTAGAAAGAGACTCACAGACTTAGGCAACTGAAAATCCACTCATTATCCAGCTACTAACAAATGTAGCGGATACAGAAACGTGAAACTATTATCCATTACTTGCATTTGCAGAGCGGGAAATTTCCTCAGAGGGGACAAACCAGCATACTTGAAAGACAGGCAGTAATTACCCACGCAGAAAAGGAGAATGAGAAATATACATCTGGAGATACCCTGACCTGCCACCAGGAAATCCACCTGCTGCACAGACACAGCCAGCAGCAGATGGATGAACGGGGTGGAGGTGACCAGTGCTGCTGGTCAGGCAGGGGACTGTGGTCTCCCTCACCCATGGACTTGCAAAAACAGGCACACTCAAGCTCAGGTGCTTTGCCTCAGAGGAAGAGGGGCCAGGAGGAACTTAGGGCAGAGTTGGGGTGCAGGCAGCAGAATTGTGTGGCTCTTTGTCCAGTACCTGGGTCTCACATTTCCTGTCTAAGGCAGCTCTACTGAGATAAGGGGCAGTGATTTTTTGCTACAGACAGATTGTATGAATTTGAAACACAGCTCATTGAAGCTATAACAATAGATGTCATAATGCTAATTCACCAAATAACAGCAGCACAGATGAAAACACATCTTTTTTTTCTGTCTCTAAGAAGCAACCATCTCTCCCCTATTCTGCCTCCCAATGCCCTAGAGTTTCCTGAAATGCTCACAACCAAAACATGAACTCCCTCGTGTCTCCATCAGTCACTCCCTATCTCTGATCAAATCAGGAGAGATCAGAGCTCTCCAAAGAGGGCACAGCCAGAGGAAGAACAAAGGGAACAGCAGGGCTACACAGGCTGCTCCTTTGTTAACCCACTGGGGAGCCTGCACTGGAGAAGCTTAAAGGCAACCATCAGTCAACCTTCTCCCAAATGTTCCCTGAATCCTCAGCAGAAATCACTTCCCTTGAGCACCCAAGGGGCCAAAAGAGGTTAAGCCTGTCCAGGTAAATACCCTTCACGAGGGATGGAGCACAGCGTCTTCTTAGAAAGTATAAATAAAAAGGTCTGGGGCTGGGGCAGGGTGGAATGGAACAGACAGGATGCTCCAGAGCATGACAAGGAGGGCACCACTCCCTGCAAAGTGAACAATGTGTTCCGACACTGCACATAGCTGCCTCATCGGGCCATAGGTCTGCAAAGTGCTGTCTGTTACACATCCCTTTGCAACAGCCTGTCTTGGCCTTTGACAAAGCTGCAGCATCAAAGCCAGACCCACGGAGAAGCAGTCTTCAAAGCTGTGCTGCCTGAAAATAAGACTCCTTCAAGGTGCCGGTTCCCCCTTCAGGGGGAAGTGGGACCAGGGGATCCCGGTGCCAGAGAGTCATTGATGTGGCTGTCGTCACGCTCAGTGCAAGATGCGACCTACCCTGACATCAAGTACCCGAATTCCCCACAACTCGCAGGAAAGAGGCCAAATTTAACTCATCGCACACACAGCCATAGGTGAGGCTTCTGTATAAATAATAAGCGAAGTTATACAGATGCCAAACCGTGGCACCGGCGGCAGGGCTGGCAGCAGGCGCAGCCTTCCGACCAGGCACCAGGATGGCCCGGGTCGGCAAGAAGCCCTGTTGCTCCGCGCACCGCTGCCTGCAGACCCCCGGTCGGAGGGCTCCCGCCGCGGGCCGGCTGCCAGTCCGCCACACCCCGCGCAGAGCCGACATATCCCTGCAGAATAGCCCTGGCGCTACCGCCGAGCGAGAGAACCTTACCCGCCGAGGGCGCGACCAGCACCGGCTGCCCCGGCCGGCGGGAACGCCCCGCTCCGCCGCAGCACGGGGGATGCCCGAGGCCCGCGGCGCCGGGCGGACAGGGCATCCCCCGGCCGTGGGTGCTCCCGCGGCTGCAGGCGGCTGCCCCAGCTCCTCACAAAGCGGGGTGGGGCCGGAGGGAGCTGCGGCACCCCCGGCGCAAGGCGGGCAGAGCGGGCGTCCCCTCCCGCTCCCCGACACGGCCGGGCTCCGCAGGCCCCGGGCTGCGGCAGGTGCCCGAGCCGGCCTTGCCCGCGCCTGCCCCGGCCCCACGCCCCGCACCACCACCCGCGCTCTCGTACCTTGGCGCTGGCCGCGGGGGTCTGGACGTGCGCACGGGAGCCGCGCCGCGCCAGCCCGGCCCGGCCCGCCCGGTCCCCGCCCCGGCCCGCCCCCGCGCCGCGCCCAGCAGCCGGGAGGTGCCGGCGGGCTCCGGGGGCTGCCGCTGGCCCCGTGGAGCTCCCAAGAGCCTGCCCGGGGCGATCAGGTCCGCGGCCGTCCCCGGCCCCTGGGCGCAGCCTCCAGCGGCCAGCGAGGGTTTGTCCTGGTGCCGGAGCGGGGAGAGCCCCTCCGCAACCACAGGAAGGTGCTCCGGTGCATCTCCGCTACCCTGGGCTTGGGAGCCATCCCACCCGATCCGATGTGTGCCATTCGCCGTCACTATCGCCGCTACAGGTGGGTCCCCGACTCTATGTCCAGAGGCACATGGTGAAAGGTGGCTGCGTGATTCTCCTTATGAGATCGACCTGACAGCATCAGGACGTTGCCGTCACTTGCAGTGAGTGCCGCAGGCCTTGCATTAGCTCAGAGAGCTTGAGTTCTCTGTGCCCACCAGGTATCGCACATCCTGAACACTGCACGCACCCCTGCAACAGTTTTAATGTGCCAGCCTTAGCTGGCAGCGTCTGGCTGTCTCAGCAGTCCCTGGCAGATGGAGAGAGACTGGCCCAAAGCTGCAGGCCCTTTACTGATAGCATATGGCTTTAGAAAGCTTCTCATAGAGCTCACACTCATACTTTGGGGTCAGCTGGTACCTTGGTAGCACTGCAAAACTCCTCAGTGCCCTGAATGAGGAACTTGGTAAGTAGACAGCAGCACCCAAGATCAAATAGCAGAGGTTTCTTTGGCCAGGTCACCACCTCAACTAACACTGCTCTGGTCCTGTCTGATTAATCAGAGTCTGAGACAGATAGCTCATCTACATTCCTTAGTCCCATCACTCACTGGGTTAGCAGAGGCAGCTCTGGGCTGAGCTAGCAGCTGTGACAAGACTGTGAGACTCAGTGTCCTTCACAAGTGAGATGTTGCAGATCAGTGTAAGTGAGCTAACAGAAAAGCATACATGCCCAAATGATAGTTACCAATTATTGACTCCTCAAGGCAAAGTACTATTTATCAAGAAGCTGTATATCAACCTTAGCAAATGTAGACAAAGACAGAAGTGGCAGAGGCCTCGTGAACCCTTCCAAAAAAATGTCTCAAACACTCTCAACCGAAGCAACAACAGGCAACATAGCAGGATTGAAATCACTGGAACAGTAAGAACTGCTGTCCTTAGCTGAAAGATAATTCCATCAAGGGGAGATCACAACCACCAACCCAGCAACCAGTTCCTCACTCCAGACCCCAACTCTAGTAAAAGAGGAGACTGCATGTATGATATCATCATTAGCACATCTGTCAGCACACCTCAAGTCCTTCTGGAGAAGAAAAATAATGCCTGTGAAAGGACCAGATCCACTGAATGTTTCAAGGGTGTTGAGCAGAATTTCAGAACCAACCAGCAATCACCAAGAGTGATCTTCATCCTTTGCTACCAGGTGCCAGCCCAGGACATCCCAGGAGATTGAGGTGCTTCAGCAGATCCACCACCAGACAACTGTGGAGAAGCAATATCTATGGATAGAGCACAGGAAGGAATTCCTGTGGACACAAATTGTGGCTGCTAGTGCAACAGCTGTCCTGGGCCTGTCATGCCTACAGGAATTGAGATGACTTCTGGTAGCTCTCAGGATCCTCGCAGTGTGTGCACACATGTTCCCCATGGAGAAGTACAAGACAGGTCATGTACTGATGCACAGATGATTTCCAGTGCTTCCTTTAACACATGTTGTGCTCCAACCCTGAGTAAGCTGTAGAAGATTGCATGCAGGACTGACAGAGAGACAAAGACATCTTTGTTTAGGGTCCTTGGGGAGAAAGATTTCTTTCACCTACAGCTCTGTCCACTGCAGGCATCTGGCTGTGCTATTCATGTGCAAGTGCCATTCCTGAGAGCTGTTTTAGGTGCTGACGAAGTGAATAGTTTTGCTCCCCAGTCCCCTTTGCAGTCTTAAACTTGGTGGCTGGGCCTGGGGTGTCCTTGGTGATTGGGGTGAATCTCTGATGTGTTCCCTGAGGTGTCTCAACAGGTCATCCAGCAGCAAGAGCCTGGCTGAGCAACTGCTGCTGACAGCCTGTGTCCACAGAAGTGGCTTTTGGGAAAGAGCTCTCCCACACAACACTTCTGCTGTGCAAAGGGCCTCCAGCAGCCAACATGTTTGTGCTTTCTGTTGAGATCCAGCAGCAGAAGTTGGAGCAGCATGTTCTGTAACTCTCTGCCATCCCATACCATTACGTACCAGAAATCAGGCCAAGAGGCAGGCTGGTATCCCACCTATCTCTTTCTGACCCATGCAAAATAGTGAGAAGTGGAAAGCTACCATTCCAGCAGAGTTGGTTATGAAGGGGAGCCTGACAGCAGTGCAACAGAACAACACTCCTGTTAGCCATGTGCACTATCTCAACCTGTGGCAAGCCACTGGAAGAGCAGAGCTGGCACCTGTTGCGGCTGGTTTGCATTGCAGGAGCTACACAGCATGGCCACATTCATGGTGTCTGTGCAGCAATGATGAAGCAGTTTATCCAGCTGGGCACAGCTCCCTGGGAGCAAAGTCCTGACTGGCATGGAGCATTTACACAGGTGGATGAGAAAGAGACAGAAGGGAACTAGCTTTCTGCACAGTGATATGCCTTGCAACTCTAGGAAAGACATGACCAGTTTGCAGATATGATATCCTCAGGTATATTTAATTCAAGGCTAAGTCATCCCAGCACACAGCCCAGTACATCTGCACTGAAGGGGAGACACTGCAGCAAACACTGAACTCTGCTTTACCCCTGCCTGCAGAGGACAAGGGGCCTGACATGGCTCTGGATGGAGACACATGGAAGAAGCTGCTAATTAGTTATGACCAATTAGGTTCATCTTTAACAAAAACTTCACTGGTTCCTATTTTTCCTACTGCAATTATTTCCAGCCCCATGCAGCTCACTAAAACTAACTGTGCCACAGGTATGTGGGCAGGTGGCATGGAGGGCACAACACCTACCAGCCTTGGGACTGATTTAAAGCACCATTGCAATGGTAGTGCCAAAACTGGAAGCCTTTTCAGAGTTTGTGGCATTGGCATTTCCCATCAAATGCAATAGCTTTTATGATGTTGAAAAATGTTATTGGAAGATGCAGAAAAAACTGTCAATTGGTTTTAATTTTGTTTTGGAACTTTTCATCCCTGCAAAATGCTGCCCATAGACAATACTTTTCTACCAACAAAATTACTCTGTAAAAGAAAAATATGTAGGTATTATTTTCAGCATGGAATTGTGATGTTGGGCTGACTACTATTTTTTTTCCCAAATGATAAGGACAGTAGAACAGAAAAACATTTTACTCTTATCAAATAAAGGAACAATATAGTCTTGGAGGAGTAGACAAAAAAACTCATGCAAAACACAAACAGTATGCCAGTTTAGCTTTGCAAGGCTGACAAAGCAGAAGTTATGCAAAGCAATGATATTGCACTTACTCAAAATGAGAGTTGAGGAACAGGCATCTAAAAAGGACACTGAACATTAAAGACAAACCCCAAAGAGCCATATTGGGACTTCCAATGAAGTGTGCAACTATGTAAAAAAAAGTAATACACATACATCATGTAATCAGGGATAGCCAATGAGTATGCCATCAGTGTGTATGATTAAAAACTCTCAGTTTTGAGCATTTACCAATGTTCAGGGCACTCAGTTTGAGGAAGGATTCTGTGAGTGACCAGCACACTGCAATAAAGAATGCTGCTTTCTAATACTCAAACCTGTGTTAGAAAGTTTTTATCTGGACAATTTTGGTATTACAAGGGGGCTCGAAATTTAATTCTGCTTACCCTGGATATTGCTCCAAGTCTTCAAGCTTCGAACAGCTTGACACCAGAATGTGCCAGAGGTTCTTTGTCATAAAAAATAAGCTCAAAACCAGAGCAGATACTGATCCAATAGCTGGAGTCTCAAAGGCAGACTTTGCACTTTGCAGGAAGCTGTCATTTAATAACAAGGAGAAATAAGGACTTCATCTCAAAGGTATAGCGGACCATGTGACCAAAGCAAACATCTAGCTGCAGTAGAGTACGGTACCTTTCACCCCAAAGGTGTCATGGTTACAATACCTTCTCTTCCACTGACTAACCCAGTGCACTGTTTTCCCCTCTGGAGAGCTCCTGAACAGAAAGCACACAGATAATCTCATGATTTAGCATCTCTGGGCAGGCCCCAGCTTCTCACTGAACTTAGGAAAGGGGTTAAATTATCTCACCTGGCATTATATTATATCAGCTCCAGCACTGTGGCTCGGTCATTGGAAAGTGTTTGTCTTCTTGCACTCGGCATGTCCCCAGACAAACTAGAGCTAATGTTTTGTAAAGGAGCTCTTAGCACTGGGGGATGGCTGGGGAATCCTCAGCATTTTCTCAGACCGCAGGTGAGCTCTTAAATGGGAAGAGAGCAAGCCCAAGGCCTTGCATCTGGCAGGAGGTTGCCCAGCCTGCAAACTGGAACAGAAACTCAGCACTGTGGTATAGCTCCTGCTACAGCGTGGTGTAGACATCCACCCACGGAAAATGCCTTGCCCCTTAGCTCTCACCTTCACCCTGGACAAGAAGCTCAAGCTTAGACTAAACATTAACAAAAAACAACCTCCCCACTAGTGCCTCTTACCACTCTGGCAGCATGCCAGAATAGAGCTTAGCCACAGCATATGAAGGTGCAGATCCTGCCAGCCAGGCCAAAAAGAAGAGGTAAAAAAGGGAAGCTTCACAGCATCTTCTTGTTGGCAGCTCAGAGACTTATTGAGCCAGCACTGGCTTTATGTGTTTGGCACCACTCCACCAATTTATCTTCTCAAACCCTATGAACTTTTGGTGGCCACAAGATCCTGCAACAAAGTGAATTTACAAGTTAATGGCACATCATAGGGAGGAGGGTGGGTGTGGAAATCAAAACTGTCCTTTTTAGGGTTGGAGCTGTTATCTTAAGATTGAGGTTAATGCAGAGATAGAAAGCTTAATTTCACAAGTAATGTTATGCATACAGTAAAGCTCAGCAAAGACTGTTCTGAGTAGAAAGACTCCTCTTTTACCACAGGCACCAGCAGAGGCAGAAGGAGCTGCTGGGCTGCATAACCAGGTCAAACTGTTTCCCAGCCACAACAGCTGTCAGTGGCAGCACAAATAATTCTTGAGCACTTCATGCAGAGGTAACCAAGAGGTTCAAAACACCCATGGCACTGACTGATAGTCATCACAGATCTTGCAGGGGCCTGAGGAATTTTTGTCTGGCCCAATTGCAATTTTGTGACCTAAGTTCAGCGCTTTTCAGTACCACTGAAGTTTATGAAGCAGAAGGAAAGTAGATGAGAGCCCATGAGGACATGTGAGCTTGGCTCCAAGGTGGAGGTCTTTATAGGCCTTGCAGGTATTCCTGCATTCACCACAGTTTAATAAAGAATGACTACAAGTGATTGGTTATCAATATGACCAGAGAAGATGGTCCTCAGCCAATACATGTGGATCAAAACAAGTGCTGAGGAAGACACAAAATAAAAGAAACTTATAACAACCCTCACATGTCCTTCCCTTCTGATTTAATTTAAAAATTATTTTCAGAATTCCCCATCAGGATCAATACTTTGATCCTTATGTCTACATCAGAAGAGTTTATGTATCACATGGACCAATGTTTATTATATGCTGTAGACATATGTCAGGCTGTGGTTTAGTCTAATAATACATGTTTCAAATGTCTTTATTATTAAACATAAGGCCAAGTCAGGAGGAAAGATTTTTAAGCTGTTGCAGAAAGCTCTAAGAAACAAAATTGTGAGTAAGCTTTTAATTTTCATGGTCTCGATTTAGAAGATAATATCTGTAACAACAGCAAAATTCTGTGTGCACTCGTGAACATAAGAGTATAAATAAATTAGATTAGCAATATCTTATGTGGAGAAAAACCTTCTGCCTTTTAGACTTCCCTATATACAAGGCATACTTTTAGAATGAACTCATTTTTTTTGAGATACTGTAGTAGGCTTCCAGTAACATTTTCTTCTCATCCCACGCTTTTAATGTGTGCAGCTCTCGGTGACCTTCAGGGGGATCTATCCACTCGTCTCAAAACTTCACTTCCACTTTGATTACTTCTCTGCTGTGTGGTTGGTGCCTCCACAGCTCTCTCCCATCTCAGTCTTCTATAATGCATTGAAACTGGCTGACTTGTCCAGTGAGGCAGACCATGTGTCTCAGGTGAATAGGTAACGTTTCCCCTAGAGTCTGTCATCTTGGCTACAGCCTGTGGGGCTGAGAATACTGTAGGCTATGAATTTCTCCCATTCCTTCCTCTACAAGCACTGACAACTTGAAGGGTTGGGTTATCAACCACCAGATATTTAAAGAAGGCATAAGCCACTTGGATTCAAGGTCAGTCTAAAACATAGAGCAGAGCCTCCTTGTAGCAGGGTCTGCTGCATGCTGTCAGTGCCAGCACTGCAGGCACACCTGGAGTGATACACCACTCAGCAGGAACGTGGGGCAGCAGGATCTGGCATTGTGTTTAGGTAACAACGGAGTGTTCTTGGTTCATTATCTCTGGAGATTTTACTCGTAGGTAAAGATCTCATTCAAGCCTCCATCAGAAAATGTATAAAAGCCCTGCTAGATCTTTTGCATCATGTCAGTTCCTGTCATGATACCACAACTGATATTTCTTCTGCACCCTCAGCTGTAATCCTGAACTGCACAGGACAGGATGGGCTAAATGGGGAGGAATAAAGAAGAGGATTAAACTCCTCAGACACCATCCAATCCATTATAAATCTGACTTCATATGGTCCCATAACTACAGCCTTGCTTATTGGGGCAGATGATCTCCTGTGACCACACTTCCCCCTCTGGTCCATTTCTTACTGACAGTTGCTACTGATGACCTTCTGCAGTATGGGAGGGAAGTGATGACAAACTCTTTTCGTTAGCTCTCTTCCTCCTCTTCACTAACAACCTCCTCCAGGTCCTGAGGTCCCTGCTCTGCTCTCTCTTTCACATAGGCTGCCTTGATCTGTTGAAGTTCACACAGCTCTGCCTCCAGCTCTTCTCTGTGCATTGACCGACGGTTCCTCAGCAGTTTCATGGGGAAGGGGTTTAAGTCATTGAAGGCAATGTTCATCAGTTTCCTACGATAGAAAGGACAGCTGTGGTCAACTTATTTACTGGCTGGTAACACATGGTAGCAGATACACCAGGAGCATTCCGGGATATTAAAGAGTAGGGCCACAGACTTCAGCTCTCTGAGCTAAGTCACCAAATAGCCGAGTCTTAAAGGAATTCTTTCCCACACAAACACCAACTCAAGCAGTACTTCACATCCACGTATACCATCCCACCTTTTAAGATATCAGTGTGCCGCCATCATTTAGGAGACAATGGATCAGATGCCAATTCTGATGGCCTGTCAGGGAGGGATATTCCTGATGTAGAGCTTTTCTGATCACAGAAATCTTCATCTCAGAGACATGTTGCCATTCAAGGTCATGGGTTGTGCTGTGTTCCCAAATACCCCAACTACAGCTGAGAGAAATCCAGCAATCACTAGCACAAGTACCAGCTGCTACAAGAAGACTGACCCAGACTTTGTGGCTTGCTCTGCTGTAGCATGCCTTTGCTTGAGCCAAAAATATTTTAAATAATACAATGAAGGGAAAGTCAAAAAGATCCATATGCCACAGACCTATCAATGCATTTGTGTCTCTCTTAATAAACTAGTTACAACTCCTGTTAAACTGACCCAACAGGCAAGCAAGTACAAACACAGAATGGAAGCTTGTCTACAACTGAGTCCTACCTGCCGTCCGTGATCATCCTCGTGAAGAAGCGTAGGTACTGGTAGATCTCCACACTGTCATGAATTCTTAGGATTTCCTCCTCATTGTATTTAAAAATCGCAAGAGCATAGCGGAAAATGACCTGGAGGGTTAAAAGGTATTTGAGTAGATAAAGTTTTAAGTAACTTAAGGTCCAGGCCATCCTGTAGAAAGATGGTGTTTGGCACATAGCACTGCAGTACAGACTAGATCCAGGGTTACTCCTGCTCTCAATAGTATGTTCTAGGGCAGGCCTAAAGGAGTACAGAGCTAATCTCAAGAGAACGACCATCTGTTAGCTAAATTGCAACCCCAGAGAATACCAAGCTCTACAGAAGTATCCCACAGGGGTTTCACAAGGGTTCTGTAGTTCTCCCTATGCACAGGGACAGTGCAGGACTCACATTTTCAGACACCATCTATCTTATGCTCCCTTTATCTGTAATACTTTAGTTGTGTCACAGAGTAGGAGACACCATGGCCTATCAGAGAGATGTTTTGCAGTACAACTATCCACTAAAAAGTACCAAGTGCACAGAATCAGAGACTAGGTCTCCCTACTAGCAGCAAGTACATAGAAAACAGGGGCTTGGAGACATCAAGGCATGCCACCAAACAGGCAGCATAGGCCAAAGCAGTTCAGCCTCACATATCTGTGACATATGTGTATGCCCATCACCCTGTCACTATGCCACAGAGGTGGTACAGAGGAATGAAGGCCTAACTGAGAGCTGCACCTTAGTTCCTTCATACAAGAAGGCATCCCACACTCTCAGGAGGATGTCGCTGACCAGGCTGTCCACAAAGGCCACCAGAAACCAGTTGAAGGTGATGAGTGAGACATCAATGCGATACTGTTCAAAATGAGCCATGAGGCGAGGCAGCTTCTCGGACAGGAAGTCTTTGAAGACTCTCTGATCTACCTAAAATTGACAAAAAAGAAAACAATGAAGTCTTATTCAAGAGCAGTCTTGCTGTTAGAGCAGAGGAGTGGTGCAACAGGACAATGGCCCTTGCATGTCAGGGTCATCACTGGTGCTGCCTTATAGTGAACCACACCCTAGGAGGAGCAAAGCATCCTTTGTTTCAAACTCACTGAGCAGTGTACTTGTATGTGGCATCCAGAGCAAGGCATGGAGCTGAAACAAGGCCAAGATATAGGCAGAGAAATACACATTCTTCTCAAGCAAAGTCATATTCCTTGCCAATCTCAAAGTCAACAAGGAAAATCTGACACAATCTTCCTGCATTGGTCTTACTGGGATTTTCTGTGATACCATGAGCATCCAATTGAATGACAGGCATTAAAACCAGCTCAGGTCTGAATGACTCTACATGGCCCAACAGACTGAACACCTTGAATACCTCTGACTTTGCAAGAGGAACTTGATTTTCTCACTTAAGCTTCTCTTTGTGGTCTGAGTACTGTCTGTGCTTTGCTTCTGGTTGCATGAGCCAGAACACAGAAATGCAGTCAGTGAGATCCTTGATGGGGTTTGTAAAGATTTCATGTCAGCAGAGCCATGCTTTCTGGAGGGTAAGTGCTAAAGAGCCCTCATGTTCAGGGCTTCCCTCTGCCATATCATATCAAATGCCCCAGCTGTATCAGCCCACTTAGCTGTGGCACAGGGGTACAAACTATACAGGTAATAAGCTTTGTCTTTAAAATTTGCAATTTTAAGTTTTCCAGCCAACTCACTTTATCAAGCCAACCCACAAAGCATCACCTCAGATGTTCCTCTTTACATGGGTCTTGGCTAGACTTTCAGATACCAACCATGAGGTCAAAAATTCTTTCTAAAGAAGACTTTCAGCTGACACTGTTTTCTCACCAAATGTAGGCAAGCCTCTTCAGTCTGTCATATTTTCCCTGTCAGTCTCTACTTGTTCAGTATTGAGTGCTGTCTATTAAATCCCACAGCTAACACAGCCTCCTCTGGAGAGACATTTTGCTGTCTTCAAAGTGATATAACTTTTTCCCCAATCTGTGAGTTGGCCTCTCCATCACCACACCACTCTCCCAGTAAATGTTAGTCAACAAATTCACTGGTATCAGTCACTCTCAACTACTGACTCTTGAAGCCTTCTCTATTGTGGGCCCACAGATAAAAACGAACCTTTTTTTCTCTGAAAGGATCACACGTAATAGAGACACCAAGTAAGGTTTACCAGACCAGGCACTGATGGGTGTGGGTGGTATGGGCACACAATTACAATTCCATTGAATTATATGAGAGTTAGCTTATCTCAGTCTGCCTGGGAGGACAGAGTATATCTGACACAAGACACACTGAAAACTTTGAAATCCAGTGACTTTGAATCAGGTGGATAAGCTATTTGTAGAACAACAGCTGATATCAAAAGGCCAGAATCTTTTCTGATGTGCAGAGAGCCCCACAGTGAGAACTAACCCTATGCTTGATCATGAACTGAGGCAAATAATGTGAATATAAAAATCTCAGCATTTTCATCCACATGTACATGGAACACCAAAGAGTGCAGCTTCAAAAACTGGAGGACTGCAAAGTGGTCCCTTCCTCATACTCAGTCTATACATACCAGAATTTGCTGCTTCTACTCTATTAAAACTTCTTTAAAATAAGTAACTGTGCAATTAATGGGGCACTTTCCTTCTGATTTATGTGATTTCATTTTATTACCTCATTTCCTAGAGCTGGTGAGTAATTTTGCTCTGTGTGAATGTAACAATTTTGCTCTGTGTGAATGTAACAATTTTGTACTCTCAAGTCTCCAATGCCTCTGCAATGGAAGGGATTGTAAGGTGCTATCACTATCCTGTGAGAAATCAAACACACAGCAGGTTGACAACTCACTTTTAAATCTTTACTTCACAACACTGTATGAGAGTCCAAGCAGATGTGAGGGTGCTCAGCTCACCTGTGATGTTATTAGTGTTTCACTGTAGTAATCTGCCGGCATTAGGTTCTCCACAATATAAACTAGACACCAGAAAGCACTTTCCTCATCTTCTAGGACCAAAAGAGCAACAGCTGCCAATCTGTGATGGACAAGACATGGTGAGAGTATTCAGTACTGCAGGAGGAGTCATCAACACAGGAACTGAAGAATACAAAAGGTCTTTTTGCATGTCTCCAGCTCCATCAGTATCCAAAATATCAAATGTGGCAAGAAAGCCAGACAGAGGCAAGTGATTTGTTTCTGAAGGAACCACAGGGATGTGATGTTCTTTCCCATGTGGCTCTGTCAGAACATATGGAACTGATGTGACAAAGAGAGGTTTCCCAGCTAATGGAATGTTCTGTAGATCTGCTGAAATTAGTAGTGTGCTGATTTAGGCTATTTCAATACATGAAAGAGGTCACACAGAGGTACTTCATATTATGTGACATGCTTAATCTCTCCACACATTCTTTACAGCCCTGACTTCCTTCAGCTGTGACTTACTGCCTTTTAGACAGACTAGAAAGATGATGTCTTTTATTAAGGGCTCTCTGGAGGAAAGTTGCTATCGTCTTTCTGAGGATCATCCAAACATCATTAGGAATAAATAGCTTATGCACATCTCCCTCATGTAAAAAGGTCCAACTAGAAATTCCCTTCTTACAGCTAACACCTACTGCTTTTCTACTGGCAGCACAATTCTAGGAAATTTAGGTTCACCTTTCCTGTAGCCTTCTTTGGGAAGTGAAAGAAACTTTTATATTCTCTGAATCTTCTCTTTTCCAGACAGAACAACCATGGTTTCCTCAGTCTCTCTTTGCGTCATTTGCTGCAACTCCCTTGCATGTTAACACTTCCCAACATTTCCTCCAACTGTTCTCAGCAAAAAAGGGAATCACCAGGGTGGTGTTCTGCTTTACTACTTTACATTATTACTTAAAAATTCAGCCCCAGCCTTGTGGTGTTATTCTGGGACTACTTCACTCCTCCTCCTATAGCTGTTCTTTCCCATTCTGTAACTATAGAGATGCCATGCAAGTGCACCCTGCTGCTTTCTGCATCCGAGTTACAACACTGGATGAAAAATAAGTCACCAAATGCAGAATTCTGCAATTAAATACCTACGGCTAGGACAGAACTGTAGAGAGGCAAGAGCCTGAGGCTGCTGGAATCACAGCCTAGAGTATGTGTCCACACCTTTTCAGTGCCATCTCATGAAGAAGCAGCATACCTGTTCAGTCCCTGGCAGTATCCAATGGCAGGATTGTGCCAGGAGAATGCCAATAACACCCTCCGGAGCCTGGGGATGAGCTGGGAGGTGGGAGAGGAGAAATGCTTGTTGTTGGTCAGTGTGCGGGGCAGGTCAAGCTCAATCTGGCGGCAGGCCGGGTGCTCGGTGCTCCTGCTCTGCTCCAGCAGCCGCTGGTAGTGGCCAGGCGCTGGGCTGCAGTGCCGGCTGACCATCCACCGCCACACCCGCTGCCGGTGCTCCACTGGGATGCCGCTTCGGATCAGACTCTTCAGCTCTGCACAGGGGTTCAGCTCGCCAATGCTGTTCCATCTGTCACGGAGGGGCTTCTCCACTATTTCCTGGCTCCGCAGTTTGTTGGACTTTATCTCAAGGGCTTGAATTTTGGCCAGGAGTTTCCAGTCCTCAATTTCATAGTCAGGTACAGTCATAAACCCATATTCATCATACTCACTGGAGGGACACAAGGCAGTGTTTAGTTCAAATGACAGTGCTGGTACCTGTGTCAAGGACACTTACACTTACATTCCAGATACAGCCTGCTGCCAGGCTCACGTCACCCATACTGGAGCACAAGTACTTGTGGGTGGGCACACCCTACCCCCCTGCCTTTCCAGGCTGCACTGAGATCTGAGAAATGCTCCTTAGGCCTCAACTTCACTTGGTTGTGCTGTCACTTAATATTGGGTTTTTCTGATACCCTTGCTAGGGATTTTTTTTAAAGTGATCTCCAACACTCATTTGTAACAGTACTTCTTCACTCTCTGCATGTGACTGCCTACCTCAGAGCCTTAAAGATAAATGAGAACCTGCAGCACTGGCATACACACACCAACTCAAGTGTAACTTTGCTCTGAGCTGCAGACCAACCTCATCAGACCCCTCATCAGCCCCTAAAGAAATACTGAGCTCACCCTGTATACCTTCTCCCTACCCTGTCCCAGTGCAGAGACAGTTCTGTAGGAGAAGACTGGAAAGGCTTTGGGGCATGAGATCAAAGTACAGAGATCCACAGTTCCTTCTGGTGTCTCCTTGTACAAAATGAAAATCTCTTACTGATCAGAGCACACCAAGAGTACAGATAGTACAGCTTGTCAAGGTTTGTGCACCATCTGTCCACAAGGTGGGAAACTTATAAGGTATCATCATATTCTTGATAAAAAGACCTAGGGGGGTCTCCTCTTGTGGATGCCAGCCCGGTCAGGGAGAGAGAAACAGCAATTGTTTCTCACAGTGGTTTGTGAGAATTTTAAGGAATTGTAGGAATATGATAACTTGTTAGTATAAACAATCTGCAGGTGATGTTTTTTCCACTTTGCTTTCCTATTCTTCTCAAGAATGATGTGTAACTAGCCAATCAAGTAGAATATATTGTATCGGTCTATATAAACCGAAAAATCCTTTGTAATAAAGCTTCTTTTTCTCCTTTTGCAATTGCGTCTCTCATCTGTTCTTGTGTCATTCTCAGCTCAAGGGTGACCTCCTCTCCAAAGCTACATGGAGAACCTGTGAGACTGACCAAACAGATAAAACAGGAACTGCTACAGAACAGGGGCCCCCACTGTGCAGGAAGGCATAGACACAAATGTAGGCCCTGCTACAGGATGTTGTTAGATGTATCTTGCCTGCACACTTCCCTTTGCAGACAGGTTCTACAAAGCTGTGAATATCCCCATGCTCTCAACTCTTACCTTACAGGGTTCAAGTTAAAACCTTCTTCTGCTTCTTCCTTCACATCCCACTGGAGAGCTTCCTGGATGAGGTTCTTCACCAATTCAGCATGCGAGCTGGGCAGGCCAGGCACAGCCTCCTGCAGCTTTCTCAAGACTGTCAAGTATTTGCTCTCCATCTGGCAGTTTCTTGCTTGCAGGCAGGCACACTGTTGGAGAAACAAGAAGGAAAGAGCTCGTTCAGTGGTAGTCCTTCCTGTGTTGCCACTGCTCTCTGCTGGGCTGGTCTGCACATAAAGTAAAGACTTCTGCAGAGCAAAGCCCCAGGAAACACATTTAGCAGTTTTCCACAATCAGTGGAATTGCAGCCGTGAATGAATCACCATGGTCTATGAACAAGCACAAGCTGCAGTAGCTAGCATGCAACAGAAATTGCTTGAGTGGGAGACCTACTACATCACCTACTTTAACTACTGCATTGCATCAGTAGATGGCCACACCCCACCAGCTCAACTGAGGACACAGTCAAAGAGCCAGCTCTGCATCTGAGTTCTCTGATATCTTTTCCCCTCATCCTCAGACAAGTTCTCTACACCACATTGAGCTGTGTCCAGATAAAACATACCACTCCAGAGACTGAGCTGTAAGTACAGCATTTTCAAGATACATGGTAGCACCACAGACTAGGTGACTACATGCCCCTCAGCATCCCCAGTCCCATGGCACTGGTACACATCATTTCTCATGCATAGGAAACCCAACTGAGATCAAACAGCAGGACAGTACTTGTCACCACCTTAGTCCTGCTCACAGAAAGCAAAAAAATGACTAAAGATTATTAATGCACTCTGCAAGTGGGGAACGGAGGCCACATAGGTGACAAGACTCACCCAGTGTCTCACAGGAAGCTCAGTGAAGACTCCTGTTCAGTGGGATGCAAAAGTTGAAAACAAGAACAAAACAGAGAGAATTACGTTGCATATAGAGGGGACAGAAAGCAGCATGGTTTCTTTCATACTACCACTTTAGTCAGTATTTTACCTCACAGAGCATCCTAGGCTCATGTGATAACTTCCTTTTTGAAGGTTATGGCAGTGTCAGGATGAAAGAGCAGCAAGTTAGGAGGAAGGCAGGGTTTCAAAGAACTAGAAAGCAAACAGACCTAAGAATGGCAATAACACTCCAGAAGCAGGTTTTTGCCCTGTCCCAGAAGTCATGACTGTGAGAACATACCTGTAATGGCACACTCTCCCATCACGTGGCCCTAAGGCCATATTATGATCTCAGAAATACTTGTTAGGCCTCAGTCTTGATGAACAGCACCTGGGCTAAGCTCTTGTGCTTCTCAGAAATATTGTCTGCTCCCAGGAATTGGTGCTAATGAGCTTTGGTTTTTAACAAACACCACTGGAAACTTATCTTTCTTGCAAACTCAAGTGGAGGAACATTTTTGTCATCAGATTTTCAAAAGTCACCAATTGCAGCCAGGATAATAAATTACTATGACCAAAGGCAATTCTCTTATGAACATATAAACACTGGTCTCAAGTGAGACCCTCTGAGCTCTTCTGGACCACAGTGTGCTGTGATCACCAACCTCCCTCTGAGTCTCTGAGTGGGGCATCTCAGAGCCAGAGAATTCTCAGGTTTGCTGTGGAGCACCAGTGCCAAACAATGATGACAAAGCCTGGGCCCATGCCCCCACTTGTCCCTTTGGCCTGCTGAGAAGATGCAGGCATTTGACATGAGCCCTTCACTGAGCTCGAGGGAGAATTTTCACAGGTGCCTTGTACGTACTCTAGGTCTGTGTGAATACGTTACAGAAAATGTACCTAGAATCTTAGATTCTCAAGTATTTTAGGTTAGTAACTTAGGCCTATAAATGAGCTACTGTTGTGATTGCAGGAAATTCCATAGAATCTTTTGTAAATTGTTTAAATTCAGCCATTGTTTAAGTGTGGTTAACTTTAAGTGTGTTAAAATCTTTAGGCCCAAACTATTGTTCAAGTCCAGAGCTAAGTTTTGCACAGGAGCCCACACTGAACCTTGTGGCTCAGTGGGAGGGCCACCCTTATTCCTTTTATGCTAAAGCTTTCCCATCCATACCCGTTTCCATCCCCAGCTTCCACATATATTTTTAACTGATTTTTAGGTTAGTACTATTTTATCTTTGTGTGCTTTAACCATCTAGTAAGTAGTAGAGTGAATCTTGGCAATGACCTTTGCCATGCTTTCACTTCAATATTGAACCTGCTATGCCTAACCTTTACCAGTGATTCTTTAAGCAATCTAAGACACTCATTCACAACAATACTTTAAAATCCAGGGAAGTAAATCCTAGGCAAACCCACAAAACAAATGCTGGCACACAGCCCCAGCCTTGAGAGTCATTCAGAACCAGAAAATAGGATTAGACAAGTCTGAGAGTAACCAGGTTTTTCACACTTATAAAGCTAGAAATAAAAATACAACTTAGGAAAACGTAAGAACTCTGGTCTAACTGCAGGACTTCACCATGCTGCCACCTAGTAATGTCAAGTCCAGCAAAGAAACCAAGACTAGATGGAGTCAGGACTCGATCTGTCAGCTCTCAGGAAATTTTTCTGATTGCCTACACAGGGTTGCTTTTTTATTTGTATAGCTGAAATGCAGAAATTTGGGTTAAGCTTCAGCACCTTTAAGACTAATCTTCACAGGTATTTTACTTGTGTTGAAGAATTAAAATTATCATGTCTAATTTCGGAACAATACAAAGCAGTAAAGAGGTCACACTAAAAAAAAACCACAAGAAAGCTTATTCCTTGTGGATCAAAATCTATTCTGGTGTGATGGTGAAGAGAAACTTTGAAAATAAATTAGTAACAGCTCACATCAAGGAAAAAGGTCACTTGGCCTTACCTTCATCAGGAGAGCTTTTTCATTTTCAGCAACACTTGTCCAGAGTCGAGTAACCTGGTGGATCTCAGAATTGAGAAATTGGTTCTGGGTTTTGTATGCATCAATATCATCCTGTCATGAAGCAAAACAGTGACACAAGGAGAGATCTTGAGGGACTTAAAATCCTTCACATTTCAGGGACATCAGATTAAGTTAATGACAATAAAATATCTCAAAAATTCTGTGTTCTGAGGCGTAGACAGGAGTCCCTAGTACAAATATTACCTACAAAGGAAATCAAGGCACAATACTGTCTTGCATCAACAAGACACCTGAAAATGCTAAATGTATATACATACTTAAAAACACTGGAGAGCTGCAGACCATATAAAGCCAGGGATTCACTTCAGATTAAGAATATATGTGTTTTGTTTGATTGATTGGTTTAATTTTGGTTGGTATCTTTTTTTTTTTTTTTTTAATATGAAACAAATCTCAGCCCCATGCCTGGCAGGAAAAATGAACACTCTCCACAGAAAGTGGCTCTTTTGGCAATTCTCCACCTCACAATAACCTATAATTACAGCTGTGCACATACAACAGCCTGCATCTGAAAGAACCAAGATGTACTGGAAAACTGCAAGACAGAAACATAGAACAACAAATTAAGTGAAGGCAGCAAGTCAGGCTGCAGCTGTGAAACAAAAGAAAGAAAATAAAGTGACAGGCACTGAATGATAACAGAAAGTCAAACAAAACAGGCTCTAGGCTGAATCTGAAACTGACCCAGATGCTTTTTAGGACCCTATTGGCACCAGGTGAGCCTCTTCCAGCCTTCCTCTCATTTGGAGAGGGATGGAGCAACCAGCAGAAGTATATTCTGTGCTTACTGCAATGAACATCCCCCACTGAACCTGACAGCATAAAAACAGACCCAAAAGACCTGTGCCATCTCACACACCTTCAGATGCTCAATCTCCTCCTGCTGCTTATACAAGGTCTCTACAGTGATAGTGTTGGCTTCTTGCAGGGGGTCAGAGAGCTCTCGGGCCATCTGTTCTGTCAAGGTCATGATGACTTCTTGTTTGGCATGGTTCTTCTCCATCAGAAGCTGCACATGTTCCTTGAGCTCCTGGATGTGGCTGTCTCTCAAAGTCAGTATCTGCTCCAGTTCCTTCTTTTCTTGTTCAAGAGCTTCCAGTCGACTTGTCAGATCTGCAATTTGTCTCACTTTGTGGCGCACCAGCTCCAGCCTGTCCTTGTCCTCTGTTGCAGTGAGATACATGTTAGATACTCGCTTCTCCTGCTGGGCTGCCTCCAGAGCTTTGTGGAGAAGTTTGACTAGTTCCTGGAAAGGGAATGCAAAACCATTACATCACTGTGCTGTCCAGGGCAATGGCATTCTGGACAGCACAGACCCAACAGTGAAATATCTTGAAATTGCCTCCTTTTAGAAGGAAAAAAAAAAAAGCAGAAATCTTGAATCTACAGTGACACCACTGTGAGATGTTCTGCTCTCAGAGCTGGGCCTGTGTCCTAGGTTGACTATATGATGTTTTTATCCCCAATCATCTGCTCTGTTTATGCTGAATAATAATTTTTTATTACCTTTAAGACTTGTTCCAGAGAGTGAAATGGGGAGAGAAGAAGTGCAGAGTTTGTTTTCAGACACTGCACTCGCCCCTCCACTGGACTGTGGTTGTCTGCGGATGGACAGACAGCAGGACAGAACTCTCCTTTGTGTTTTAGTTCGTTTTAGCTAGCTGAGGCAAAGAAGTTCCCTGGACTGTGGGGTTTCTTCCCTTTTCTTTGGAGCTGTTTAAACCTGCTCTGGACTGGACACCCAGCAGAGCATCAGCAGCTGCACCTGAGGCCCACCGGGCCAGGCCTGGCCTGTGACATTTCCAGCGCCCGAGGGACTGACCAGAGACTGAGTGAGCTGAGCTGCAACCCAGGGAGGGACTTTCTCAGTTTGTCATCTCTTTTGGAGCAGTAAGGGGTTTTATTGTTTAATATTGTTTCGGTTTTATTGTTCAATAAACAGGTTTTTTCCACTTTTCTCCAAGGAGGTATTTTCTCCTGGACCAGTTGGGGTGGGAGGGGCCGATTGAATCTGCTTTCCTAGAGGAACCCCTTTGGAGATTCTCTCCCAAATTTGCCCTGAACCAGGACAGCCTGAAAGGTCTCTGCGGCAGTTCACAGATGACTTGACGTGGATTGGCAGCAAAAAAGCTGTTGCCCACACTGTCTGAATTCTGGCTTTCCTACAGTCATTCTTGGGAGCCCCAGCAGCGAACATGGAGATCTGGTCAGCAGTGTGTTAAAATGGGAGGTAAATAATGCAGTCTGCAACTACCCATGCTACCAGAATGAAACTGCAGTATCCATTTTAACCTTCCTTCTGACAGAGTCCTCCTTCACTCTATCCTGCATGAAGGCATGAAACCTTGCCCCACAACACGTTGCTGATTCAGGCTCTGCCATCTCAGACACTTAAGAAAGCAAATCAAGGATGCAACTGACTGCCCAACATGGGACTTGGCTCTCCTGCCTCTTTGGCTGGAAGAGCTACCAGGATCATTAGCAGAGAACCTGGCATTGCTCCATGCTTTGAAGAACAGTTTCATTCATGAGAGACAGCCCTTACAGTGACCCATGCCCTGATTTCTTATAGTTAAATCACACCTTAAAGGTGGGTCACTGTTCAAAAGAATGATCTGGTGTTAACATCATGACTCCACCTGGCAGTTCTCACCAGTGTCACAGCACCCATTCAGGACTGAACTTATCAAGCAACAGAGATGCAGAAGAAAGATAACAGCAGAGTACACTTGAATTTGTTTTACCTCGCTCTTACACCTACTGCACTTCCTAGAAAGAACTGAAGGTCTTCTTTTGCGCTGGGCACATTTAGGCACACACAAGGTGGTAACACCAGGAGCTTCAACTGGTCTCCAGTTACTGCCTGATGAGCACTTCTCAGTGCTTCTATCACACCAATGTGTAAGGGAGTCCCTGAGCCCAGCCTCAGGGCCCCGACCCTTAGAAATAGTCTCTTTACCACACTCACCTTCTGTGACTTGACTTCCTCTGTAAGTGTCAGAATCTGTTGCTGAAGGACACTCACTTTATCCACTGAGTTCTTCTCTCTCAACAATTCTTCAGAGCCTGGGAAGCCACTGTTCATCCACCTGGCCTTCCTAATCCAGTTCAGCCTGGGCCCCATCCTCCCATCTTCCAGGGTCCCTTCTTTAACTGAGGGGAGATACATTTAATTTAGACAGAATTGCTCTTCTACTATGGACTCCCAAGTCTTGCTGTGGGGACTCAACAGTTCCACAGAGAAGGCTGACATACAGGACACGGAAAATTGACCCACAGGATTGGATCCAAACCTGTAGGGATCAGACACTGATATGCCCACAATAAACAAAGTTGTGATGGTTTATGGCACCTGTTAACCCACCTTGCACCCTGCAAATGAATCTGGCCCACAGGAAATGGAAGTTACCACCATGGAAAGGTATGCATCCAGTAGAGCTGCCATGCTTAGCTTGTGGCTGTGCAGCAATTATACTTCTACCTCAAAGAAATAAATCTGGTGGATTTTATTTGTTTGGGTTGATTTGGTAGGGTTTTTTGGGGGTTTTTTTTGGCTTCTGCAGAAAATTCCAGAGGTAGGAGATAGATGGAACCTGAAGCAGAGCCAAAAGAGTCAATCTTGTGGCAACAACACAGGAAGAGACTTGAGACAATGTAACCGAGTTTTCATATCCCTTGAAAACTTGTTACCATCTCACTTCCATTCCTGCTAATCCCTGCTAGAAGGCATCCCAGTCAGCTGACGCAGCTCAGGAACAATCACCTGCGCCTTCTGCCTCTTGCTCCTCATCCACATTCTCAGGATGCTCTTGGAATTCATCAAAGCTAAAGACATTCCCGTTGCTCCCCCAGAGCTGCTTGGAGCCACAAATATTGTAGACAGTGTTTCTGAAACAAGAAGAGATCAAGACAGCCTAGTGAACAGAAGTCATGATCACTGAAGCCAGCCAGTGCATATTCAAAGTATTCAATTCCTTATCTCCTCTTACTTCTCGCCTCTCCTCCCAAAACTTATCTCCTTCATGTGCTGAGAAAATTAACTCTTTATAGAATTGGTGGATTTGAGGAGAGCAAGGTTGTAACCAGTGCAAACCAGGAAAATGCCACAGAATCAGTACAGCACAGCAACGTCAAATCAGATAATCTTTCCCCATGCACTTGAGCCCTATACATCAGATCAAAGAGAGGATCAAAGGCAACAGTAAACCAACCACATCCTTCCCTCTCCCCTTCACTTCCTTCATCCATCCCTATCCTTAGTTCACTGCAGAAATCCCCAAGTACCAAGAAAGGCTGCCAAGAGAAGATCAGTTACCTACAACACAGCCAGAACTGGGACAAATTATCACATTTGGAGCAGCCACAGGTCCTGTGCTCTGAACATTTAATAAATAACCTTGCCAAAGGTTATTTACAAAGTCATAAACTAAAATGTAGGAAAGAGTTTCAGGAACAAAAAACTGCAGTCACACCCAGGAACAGTTTGTTACAACTGCTGCTATCAGATATTGCCAGAAGCACTAAGAGATGACTTGATAGAATCATGGGGAACTACAAAGGTACAAGTAGTTTGTGTAAAACCTGTACCAGAAAACATGTATACAAGTCTTTTTCTTCTCCTCATGCGCTGTCCTTCAGCTAAAACAGAAAACAAGTCCCTTGTTTTGAGATCTATAAAAGACTCAGTCTTTGCTGCTTTCCTAACTGTAAATGAAGCTGCCATTTAGATACCATTATCCTTTTGCCTTGCTACTGTAAGGCTCCAGAGCAGAAGAACAGACATTGCTGACCTTGGAGAACATATTGGTGTGTAAGACTAGCAGACCTTCAGCCTTCAGTCCCTGTAGTCTGCAGTTACTACTCATCCAATGCAATTTTCCTACTTTTCCCTATCTAATGCTGCACTGTTTTCTCCATGAGTCTATAGCAGCTCAGGGATCCAGGTGTGCTATGCTCATGAAGACCCAGCCTGATAGTGATAGAGCCTGGAGAAATGTTTACTGAACAAGGGGAGCAATACAACTTGAAGCTGGAAAGAGACAATTGTTACCTAAGCTCATGCTTGAGTAAAAGCACCGCACAGGAGCAGGGGCCAAGGATATGTTTGTGTTATTTTTAATCAACGTGAATAGGAAAGAAAGCATAGCCTGAAAAATAGAACAGCTGACCTTGAGGAACTACAAATGTACAAGTAGTTTGTGTAAAACCTATACCAGAAAGTATGCATACAGGTTTTTTCTTTCTCGTCCTGTGCTGTCCTTCAGCTAAAACAAAACAAGTCTCTTGAGATCTACAAAAGACTCAGTGTCTGCTGTTTTCCTGACTGTAGATGAAGCTGCTAACATGAAACACTGGTCTCATGGAGGATCTTTCTTCATATAAGCATCAGATTGTAACTGCAGCAGTGGTGGTAAAAAAACTACAAGCAACTTCCACACCAACAATATTTGGCAGGTGCCCGGCTGCCTACTACACCTACGGCCACTTACTCATTTTTTATTATGTGAAAATTAGTGACTAGGAAACACTTAAAGAGATACTGATGAAGTTGCGTTTGTGAAACTGTAACTGCCCCAGACTAGTAACTTTTAACCTGATGGGGCTATCCATTGCAACAGAAGCAGGCAGTAGGAATACTAAGACCCTTGAAACTCAGCAAGCAAGAGCAAGTTGTGCAGTCAGGCCACATTACAGGCTCAAGCGCCTTTTCCCTGGAGTTCCTGCTTTGGAGAATACACTACATTCAAGGTCCTTTGAAACTACTGGAAAGAGCTAATGAGCTTCTATGTACCTACTGAGTACAGCTGAAGCTGATCATGCGCTCTTCCAAGATCGCTGTGCAGGTGTGTCATACTAGGCATGAAAAGCACTGACTACACTGAAGAAAACTTAGTCAAGTCCTAGGTCTGCTACCAGGATCTTTGCTAAGAGAACTAGATTATGTGAAATGCATCAGAACAGGGGGATGTGAAAGACCCACCTGCAGGAAGTTTACTTTGGCCTGGACTAGCCTCTGAAAAGGTGCTTCACAGTTCTCCCACCTAGGCAAGAGTCCCATTTCACACAATACATGACAGGCAAAGAAGGCACACAGTGGCCAGCCAGCATGTCAACTGCACTGCAGTTCTCTTCATGCACTTACTGTATCTCTGTCCAAGGGTGCTTAAGGGAGATGTTCTGCAAAGCAGTAGATGTTTGGGGTGCAGGCAAAGATGCTGCCTTTAAACCCACTACTTCTGTTGGTGTTTTCACAAGAGGCAGAAAGTCTTCATTGTCAACTACATCTACAAATATAAAAACAAAACAGGACACAAAAGCAAATAAGCAAGACAGAATTCCATTGGACTTTGGGTCCTTCATGTAACCTGACAGCCACAACAGCTTATACAACAGATACACATTACATGTTCAAGTGGTCAAGGACAGCGGGGTAGGCTTCCTTAATTTTAGGTTAAATTACATAAGTTTCCATGTACAAACAGAATGATCTACTCAAGGACAATCAAGTGATTTCAACCATATATATGAGCATGACTAACATTAAACAATCAAACTTCAATGGCCCAAAGGCATAAGGAAGGAGAATTTTGCTGTTCTCTTCCCACATGCCAAACCACATTTGATAGTTTTAATGTGCAGATAACACTCTGCAAGAACAGTTTGTTACCAAATTTTTGCCTGCTGTAGCAAGATGCCAGAACCTTTCAGAGCAGACACTAACTAGAGAGGGGATTATTTGTTTCAAACAAAATGTGCATCTAGTCATTACTGAACAGGTGGATACCCTGATTGTGCCCTCCCCTGATCCACTGACCTGTCTACTACCATTTCTAGGAATGGGCATCTTCAGCCCAATGCTGGAAAAAACCTTCCTTGCTTGAAATTTCAGAGGCCTTACAGGAGTGATACATTAAATATGTACATTTCACAAGTGTGAGGAAAATCAAGATGATCACAAGACACCTGAAAATCCCCAAACATATGCTGTGGATTAGGAGGCAGCTTTCTCCCTTTTATACATAATAAGGCAGAAGTGTCAAACATTGGCCAAGTACTGATAGCTGGCACCTGCATTTAAAAGCCTGACCAAAACTTCTACCATTTCCAGATGAGGAACACCATTCATCACCAGGGGGCTGAAAGCAAAAGAAAGGCTAACATGTGCAACACCTACTTGTTCTTCCAGCCAGAGGTTCATTCACAAGCTGGGAGCTGCCCACAGGAAATCTGCTCTGAGTGTTGCAAAATTCCCAACGTCTCATTTGCAGCTGCTGCAGCCAGTACATCATTGCTTGTTTGCTGATTGCCTAACAAAACAGGAAAGGGAGGGTAATCATCTCATCAACACAAGACACAGCCTGAGGAGATGACCACCACTTTCCTGCACAAGTCAGCAGGAAAAAAGGTCAGCTGTATCAAGCCTATCCGTAGCTGTATCTGCTGTATCTGTATCCTCTGGTCCTAACACTGATTTGGGAGGACAGAGGAAATTTTTAGTATGGCCTTAAGGGGTAGAATCTCAGTGGACCACTGACCTAATTTTAAATGTGGTTTGGTTTATTATGGTTAAAGACTAAGCAGAAATTTCTCAACTGTTTTAGACAGGAAGCTTCCCCAGATCTTTTTAACAATTACTTACACAGAAATAAAAGTCTAGCAAAGAATCCTCCTGGAACAACCATTTTAGACAGAAGAGTTAATTTCTGTTCTATAAATGACATATGGACTGCAGGACTCCTCAATTACTTTAATTTGGCACACAGTTCCGCTTTTATTCCTACTACTAAACAACAGCCATCTCACAGGTAAGGAGTCCCAGACTTGCCAAAACAACACAAGTAATTGAGGTCCAAGTGGTAGCAATCTAAGCTACAAGGACTCAAATTAAACTCAAACTAAAAGATACCTGAGCTACAAATATGTCTATCCTGACTGAGAATTTTTCATTACCTTCAAAGTAAAAGCTCTGCTTGGTGTTCTGATCTCAAAAACTCCTTCCCCATTCTCCATTTTGCAGTCAAAGCTGGCGCTGGAGAGATCAATAGACCCCAAAGGATTAATGTCCTGGGCAGTTCTGTAGTACAGTAAGCGACATTTGTTTTCATCGTAAAAGAACCAGCGAGACTTCCAGGTCTTGATTGGGCCCTTGATACCCAACTTGTTTAAATAACCACAGAGTTTTTTTCTGGATGTTTCTGTGCTGGTTTTCACCGGTACATTTTCCAGTTCTCTGGGAGAAGGAAGCATGTCTTTCTCTCTTGCTGAGGTTCCATTGCTGCTGTTAGTGTCTGGATCTGACTCCACTAAACTGCCTGGAGCAGCAAGCATACATGTTCCGCTTTCTGGTCCTTTCTTCATCCCTTTAAGGAAATAGATTGAAACAGGATACTCTCTAGGTAAATAAGCCAATCCCAATTATATCATCACTGTTACAGAACCTGCAGACAACAAAAAAAGGAAGGAATAAGTTCAGGTCTGCCACACGACAAAAAAACACTTCCTAGCTTTCCAACTACCCAGCCAAGGTCTCCAACTCTAGTTTTGGTCATTGCTCCCTGCCCTCCTCTGCTCCAATGACCTCTAATAACTGTTTTCTCCCTTTTTCGTTCCTAAATTAAGCTGGACTAGCAGTCAAGAAACAGTACTTTAATCTCTTGTGAGAAAAATAAGTACAGCCTAAGGGCATACCAAATCCATAGCAATAACCAGGGCATTCAGCACTTAATATTAAGGAACAGCTGAAGAAAACATGGCAAGATAACAAGATCTGCAGGTAGGCACATAGTCAGGTCAAGGAATTGCAGGTAAGTGTGTCCTGGTATTTTCACTGAATGTTCAACTAATATTTAAACCATGGCATCTGGAGAAAAATACAGCATTATGCAGCATCTTTATTAATAATTTGTGTCAGCTGACTATAGTTGTTAAAATGCCTGCATGTTACGTGTTAGTCCTTCATCCAGTAGAATGGATTCATGTGATGAATTATGCACCAGAGAAAGTAATTCTGTGGCATTGCAAAAGAGACTTGGTTGCCTTAGTGACCAAAGTAACCACCTGGGTCCCAGAAGTGTAAAAGAAAAAGATAAAATTCAGGCTGGAGGAGATCTTTGTAAATCTCAAGTTCAACTTATCTCTCAGACATAAAAGCTGTAGCTAGATACACAGGCCCCCATTCAGGTAAATTTTTCCTTATGCAAGGATGGCAATTTTGCCATGACTCCAAGCACTTTTTCAAGTGCTTAACCACATGACAGATGTGATTTTTTGCTCAGAGTGGCAGATACCCACAGCTCCTGTATAAACAAAGCTAACAACACTCCGGCAAAGTATCTATAAATAACTTCTTGCATTTTTTGAAACTTCAGTTCCAGACACTAACATAGCTGAAGCAAATATGCCAGCAAATAAATTGCTGCAGTGTTAAGTTAGTGTGAATCCAACTGCAGACACAAAACTATTCAACCCAACATCCAGCTGTATGGCAACATGTCAGTGAGATAATACAATGGAGCACACTGAGATGTTTCCCAAGCTGATCTTTTTCCTCTGCTCTTAGGAACAACTTGTCCTCATGACTGAAAGAAGGTTTATGCATCCTAGCACTGGCTAAGCCCCAACATGTTTATTGCTGCCCCCTCCTGTTCCCACATTAGCTTTACAGACACCTATCAATAATGTTCACTCTTTGTGAAAAGCTACTTAAATTCTTTTAGTTCACTCCCATACGCTGTGGATCAGGGTTGTGAACACATTCACAAACACCAACAACAACCACTCCTTCAGAAGGTGTTGCCTCAACTACACCTCTGAAACACACAAAAAAACTTCATTTCCAAGCTAGTTTTGCTTGTCATAAAGGAAATATCATCAGGAGGAATGAACACTTTCAACTTTCCCAAATAGACGCTGAGGCTTTTATGTCAGCACCAGTGTAAGTATCTTCTCTATGCCCTGCAGATTCCATCATGCTTCTACTTCTTGCCAGCGTGATGGTCCACGGGTCCACACCATGAACAGGACCAAGCAAGCACTTTATGTAATTTAATTTAGGTTATTTAGTAAGCATTAGGTTCAAGAAACAAGTTAAAAGGAATCATGTCACAGCTGCATTCAAAGATCTCTAGATAAGACCTCACCTCCTTAAGGGAAGTAATGAGGAGCTCCTGGAAGTCACCGTCTCCTGGCACAGAGCTATTGCTGCAAGCACAACCAAGCAGGTACCCACAGCCTCCAACAAATCCAACAGCAACAGAAAAGCAGCGTTTGTCTCAGATTTTCTTCGGTCCAGTTAAGATATATTTAGCCGAAAGCTGCCCCGACACTGACTCACCAATGAAAACGGATCAGGGTGGACCCTACAAAAACCTTTCCGGAGCTGCGATCAGCGCAAGGCAGCCCCCACGGCCACTCCCCGCGCCTCCCGCAGCGCCGCAGAGGCGCTCCCAGCCCAGCTGCGCCGCGCGGGGCAGCAGCGCCGGCGGCCGGAGCCTGGCACGGGGCTGGCCTGAGCCTGGCGCCGCTCGTACCAGCGCCCGGCTGCGGCGGGGGGGCATCCGAGCCGCTCGCCGAGAGGGGATTTTGCGGGGGGGGAATGGCGGCGCGGCAGCCCCGCGGGAACAGCCCCGCGGGAACAGCCCCGCCGGGAATACCTGCGGTGGCCGCCGCCCCGCGCTTCCTGCCGGGCCGGTCTGCGGCGGTGCCGGCGGGGCGGGGCCCCGGGACAGCGGCGGGGACGCGGCGGCGGAGCGGGAGAGCAGCGGGGCGGGGGACGTCAGCTGCAGCCGCGGGAAAAATATCAACAACAACAACAATATAGGGCATTTCAGACGGGTTTCGGGAAGAAAGTGATTCACCAGGGTGATGAGACCCACGGAAGGCAAGCAAGCAGAGAGGGACAGCTCGTGGGCTAGACGGAACCAGCAAGTGCCATCTGCCATGGGGCACTTCTCTCCAGAGCTGCAGATCCACCAGGAGTGGTGGATGCAGAGCCTGCGAGAGGCACGGCTGTGCAGTCAGCTAGGGCAACTCAGCTCAGTGAAGCACATTTCACTGGGTAAAAACAGTGGTGAATTGGTGAGTTGGGACACTGGAGGCTGATAGGATCAAGCTGCACCAAAGGAAAAAGCCTCTGGAAAAGATACTGCAAGGAACAGGGGTGTCAGACCACCCTAATGAAGCAGTGTATGTCCTGGGGGCACAGGGGACAAGACATGCAGCACAGACAGGTTCACATGCTCTTTGACAACTGCCTTTCCTCCTACCAGTGCAGCCTGGCACTGCTGGCATTGGCAGGTGCTGTACTGGCCTGGGAAAGAACTTCTTATGCCTTTATCCCAAAAATAAGGAGTCTGGAAGGCTTTAATTTTCCTGGTGTGCAGTGATAGCTGTGCCTTTTCCACTGGTCTCAGAAAAGCCTTCTCTGAGTTTAGAAAGTGTTGCTGAGTTTTATCACTGACTTTAGCTAAGTTTAGTACCCAGAAGAGCAAAAAGCAGACCTGTCCAGGTGTGGCCCATCTTTCCACTGGCCTAAACTGCCAAATGGTGGAGCACATAAAGTTGATTACAGCATGCAAAATTTACAGATTGCCATAGAAAAAAACAATTTGTCTCAAATTTGTCTTTTCTTGGTATTTGGCCAGTAGACTGGATTATAGGATCACACAGAATCATAGAATTGTTAGGGTTGGAAAGGATCTCTGGAGACCATCTAGTCCAACCCTCCCTGCCAAGACAGGATCACCTAGAGTAGAATGCATTGAGATAGGATTTTAATATCTCTGGAGAGGGAAACTCCACAACCTCCCTGGGCAGCCTATTCCTGTGCTCTGCAAACTTCAACATAAAGAAATTCTTCCTCATGCTGAGGTGAAAGTCCTTGTGTTTTAGTTTACAGCCATTGCTTCTCATCCTGTCATTGGGCACCACTGAAAAGAATCTGGCATCATCTTCTTGTCACCTGCCTTTGAAATATTTGGATGTATTGATGAGATCCCCTCTCAGTTTTTTCTGGACTGAATAGGCCCAGGTCCCACAGTCTGTCATAAGAGAGAAGCTCCAGGCCCCAAATTATGTTTGTCTCCACTGGACCTTCTCCAATAGCTCCCTGTCTTTTTAAAACATCATCAGTACTGACTGTCTGAGTCTAGCTCCACTAGGAAAAGAGGGAAGTGTGAAGGGTATAACTGATTGCACAAAGTCCTTCTTTCCCCTGAAGGCTGAACTACCTTCTCCCCCTCAGCCACACCTGGAGGGAGGTGGCAGAATGTGACAGAAGCAGCAGCATTAGGACAGCACTAACCTATGTGAAGGCTGGCCTGTAAGTGCCTGGGAAGCCTCAGCTGGGATGCTTCAGCTGGCTAGTGCCCAAATGGCTCCAAAAGAATCATCCTCCTCATACTTACACACTGTCATCTTATACACTGTCACTGGCAAGGTGGCACATCAAGTGCTGCATCCAGTTTTTGGCTGCTCGCTTTAAAAAGGACATTGATGTGCTGGACATGTTTGGAAAAGGGAACAAGGCTCATGAAAGGACCAGAAAACATGTCTTATGAGAACTAGCTGAGGGAGCTGGGATTGTTTAGTGTCCTGAAGAGGAGGCTCAGGGCTGACGCCATTGCTCTCTAAAACTCCCTGAAGGGAGGGTGCAGTGAGCTGGGAGTCAGTCTCTCCTGCTGGGCCTGCAGTGAGAGGACAGGAGGAAATGGCCTCAATCTGAGACACGGGAGATTCAGATTAGATATTAGTAAAAAAGATTATCACTGTCAGAGTGGTCAGACATTGGAATAGGTTTCCCTGGGAGGCAGTGGAGTCCCCCATCCCTTTTGTTTAAGCATCTGGATCTGGAGATGTGGTTTAAGAGTTACAGTGGCAGTGTCGGGTGGATGGTTGGACTGGGTGACCATAAAGCTCTCCCCCAGACTCGGTGATTCTGTTATTTGGGCAGGCTCACAGGGAGCTGGGCTCCGGAGGACTCGCAGCGCTGCATTTGCCGCCTCAAGCGGGGCGGCTCGTGGCTCCAGGCCCGGCACTCCGGCACGGCCCGCGAGGGAAGGAGAGGCCGCGCTCCGCCCTGCGAGCGCGACACCGCGCACGGCGCCTGCGCCCGCCCGCCCGCGCTGCGCGACATGGCGGCTCCGTGAGGCGGTCCCGGTGCCTGCCGTCCCTCGCTGCCCGGCCTCATCGCTCGCTCCCTCCCTCCGCCATGAGGAACCTGCGACTGCTGCGGGCCGGCGGGTGCCGCTCCGCCGCCGCCACGGGCACCCCGCGTTGCTTCTGCCTCGGCGCCGAGCCCGGCGCGGTTCTCGTGGGCTCCCAGTACGGGCTGGTGGAACTGCGCGCCGGCGGGGACTCGGTGAGGGCCGCGGCTGCGGGGCAGGGTTCTGGTGCTTGCCGGCGTGTTGGGGTCGGCTGTGGTTGCAAAGCCTCCGCCAGCGGCAGCTCGCCGGGAGCTCGCCTGTCTCCTAATGCGGCTCCCCCTTCCTGGCGGTGTCTGCGCGGTCCTGGACCCTCCCGCTGCTCCCCGCCGCCGCTTGCTGCTGTCTCACGGTGCCGTGGAAGCCGCTGCACTGTGATCTCCGTGGCTGAAGAGGCTTTCTGTGCCTTTAAAATACTCTATCTGCTTTTTTAAGAGCGTGGCTATGTTAGACGCGTGTCATTCCCGTGGTTTAGTCTTAAACACGACGTGACGAATAGTTGCATCCAGACAGAACCAAGCGCCGGCAAAGAGGTGGTGAAGAGTACAAGAGGAAACTTTGTAAACTTTGCACTAAAGAGGAAAACACGCCGGCATACCGCTAAAATAATAGAATGCTATTGAGTCATGAATTCCTGTTAGAGCTGTGTTGCTTTCTTCTCAGTGTGCAGCTCTGAGGCATCTAATTCCTTCAGTACATTCAATTCTGAAATTAAGTGACAAAAAAACTTTGGAGCTTTCCAGGGGTTTAATTTTCAAAGATTGCTGTACCTTAACCATCCAAATGATTTTTCTTAGAAATTATTTTTTATGCTGTGTCTAGTAGTCTGCATGGCCCCTTATGAGCAGTGGGACACTTTAAGCAGCTACCCATGCACTTCTTAATGTTGATACTGTGGTGAAACGTGAAAAGGGTATTGAAAGATGTTTAGCAGGGCAAATTGGAAGTTGTATATTGTTTGTTCCCATATCTGGGTTTTCTCATTTTCTTCTATCACTTTTGCCTTAAGTGGAGATAAGTTCTTGCGAGTTGGCTTTTTTCTGGTGCCATTCACACTTCTACTGTGTAGTGCTTTGTGTCACTGCAGTAGGATGGAATATACCTATAACTTTTACACTGTCATTTCTGCAAAAATCCCAGGGAGGTGATGTATAATTAGTAAGCCATTGACCTTTCTGTATCAAGGTGTCAAGAGAAATTTCCCTGACTGTGGATGGGTTCTTGCCTGAGGATGGAAGTGGCTGCATCGTGGGTGTTGAAGATCTTCCAGAGCAGGAGAGTGTGTGTGTTGCTACAGCAGCTGGAGACATCCTACTGTGCAATCTAAGCACAGAGCAGGTAACATGGCAGGAAAGACTCAACTGTAGTGAGGAAATTTGGAGGAAAGAGTAACATTTAAAATTTCTTCAGTGGCCAGTTGTACACTCATTGCATACTGAGCTGTGGCTAGTTTCCATTCTCTGGGCAGACAAACTGATTTTTGTGGTAGCCTTGGGAATGACTAAAGACAGAATATATACTCTGTAAAAGAACTTGAATTGAAATGATGGTTTGCCTGTCCACAGCCTGCATCCTCTGAGTTTGCTCAGTGGGCTCCTAGCAGCAAAGGATCTGCTGGAGAGTCTTACAGAAGCAGGATATCGCTGAGACTAGGTGAAGAGTAAAGTAATCCATTCATAATCCACTGTGTAGCTACCATTTTGTTATCAGTAGATACATGTTGGCATGATTTAGGAAATGGCAGAAACTGAGATACTTGCTTTCTCCTCCTTCCTCAGTGTCTTGTATTATCTCCAGCAAGACACCACAGCAGCACCCTCTGAAATCTGAATCAGCTCCCACAATACCAGTCCAACAGTGCAGGTTTAAGTGGACATGAGATGATAGTGGTCTGTCTGAGTTAGCTGTAAAATTGTGGTTATTTGTAGCTTGTCTGTTTTGGTTCATGTTTGCACTTGATTTGCAGATACCACTTACGTGTTCAGTCAGCTGTATCTGAAAAATGTGTCCTGTATTGCAATTTACAGTATATCATTAGGGAATAGAAATTACCAGAGCTTTTGGGGGGGTTTTTTTGTTTGGTTTTTTGTTTGTTTTAGTTTTTGTTTGTTTTCATTTTTGTTTGTTTGTTTTTGTTTTTTGGTTGATTGGTTGGTTTGTTTGGGGGTTTTTGGGTTTTTTTGTTTGTTTATTTGGGTTTTGTTTTGTTTTGTTTTTTGCATTGATAGTTGCATCAGGTTTAACATCAGATTCTTTATTTTGTGGGGTTTTGGCTTACTTTTCTGGTTTTTTGCTTTACTTTCCAGTCTTCTTTTGGTGCAGTCTCGGCACCAAGAAGGAGGTCTGGAAGACTCTTCTGCTTATTCTGAAACCCTCTCTATGTAAACGATAGTTACTCTGCTGACAGGTGCCCAGTCTCACTTTTCTTACGTGGAAAGATTGTGACCCCCAAAACCTAATTTCTTCAATGGCATTGTGTTGCTTTTTATCACAAGTAATATATTTGTTTTTCTGTTCCATGCCTTTTGCAAATCAGAGTAACCATGCATAACAAACGTTCTCTGCCTACTGCTATTACTTGCTCATGATGGCCCAGTAAAACGATTCCAGCTTTCCATTAACTTTGACATTGGTGCAGGTATATACAGTTGTCAAGTTCAGCATTCACAGGCTGGTCAGAGTTTACCCCTGTGTTGGAATTTTCTAGGCAAGAATCATTATGTCTGTGTTTTGTTACTGAAGAATATTTGCCAATGTAATCACAGGCCCTATCAGGTCATATTAGCATTGACGCTATATGTGCTGACACAAGACTGAGAATTGCAGAATAAAGTTTTTTCCAAAATGGTGCATGGTAGAATGTGTAGACTCTACATTACCTGGGTTCTCATTCATAAACATTCTGGAACTCTTTTTAGTCAGAAATGTGTCTTTTGTTTTGTTCAACACAAAATGTGAAGTTAGACTTTAGATTATTTTTTTAAGTAGAAGGCAATTTTCTTTTCCCTTGGTGACTGTTTGCTTTTGTGCTGGGATAGTGGTGCCCTCATGTTCCTGTGATCTTATTTTGGTCTTGTAGGTGGAATGTGTTGGAAGTGTGGACAGCGGTCTGAGTGTGATGAGCTGGAGTCCTGACCAAGAGCTCGTTTTGCTTGCAACAGGTATCAACAACAGCCTGTAAGCTTTCTGCCTGTAGGAGTGAAACTCTCTATGGCAAAAGCACAAAACATAACCAAGATTGAGAGAGAGACGAAAAAGTTACAAGACTGGGACTAGGACTTAAAGTGGAAAAAACTCTACCAGATCCTATATATTAGATTTCATTTCATGGTTCATAAGGTGTTTCGGAGATCCAAGGAGAAATTGGTTAGGCCCAAAAAGCTGCTTTGTGGAAGAGATTTTAGTCCTTAAAATCTTCCCAGGAAGTACATTTGATATTGCCTCAAAAGCATAATGACTTCTTTATATCACCATTTGGTTTCTTCATAACAAAAACTGTTTCTTGGCCTTTGGTATGAAGTATATGTGTCACAGGCCCTAATTAACTACAGGTGTGACTCATCTAGAAAATCAAATTAGCTTCAGACAAAAGAGAATCATAGAGTGCTTGAGGCTGAAAGGAAACTTTGGTGATTGCCTATTCCAACCACCTTGCTCAATGTGTGTTACCTAGAGCAAGTTGTTTGGGGATTTTGCCCAGTTAGGTTTAAGACCCCATAACCCTCTGGGCATGCTGTTTCTATCTGTTACCACCTTCAGAGTAAGAAAAACCCCCTTTTCTTAGGTTTTAAGGGAATTTTCTGTATTTTAGTTTGTGCCCATTGCTTCTTGTGCTGTCGCTCAGCACCACAAACAACATGGCTGTGTCTTCTTTACTGTACCCCACCTCCCACATAATATATTTACACATCCTGTTGAGATTCTTACCTGGAAAGATTGTACCTGAAGCCTTCTCTCCAGGGCAGTCTGGCTTGTCTCAACCTCCACTCATGTGACATCTTTCAAGCCCTTAATCATAATTTTGATCTTTTGCAAGACTCACTCCAGTATGTCCTTCCATTTAGGAAGCCCAAAAATGGAGTCAGCATTCCATATTTCTCACCAGCACTGAATGGAGGAGCAAAATCACCTCCCACAGCCTGCTGGGAGCACTCCTAATGCAGCCAGATGCTGTTGTCCACCTGTGCAGCAGGATGTAATGCTAGCTAGTTCAGCTTGGTGCCTCAGGAAACACAGTGTACTGGTTTTTGCCAAGCTGCTCTCCAGCCACATGATTCCCACTCTCTCTTTAGTTCCTAAGATTATTCTTTTCCATATGCAGGACATTTTTTTCTTGTTGAGCTTTATGAAATTCTGGGCAGTCCATCTTGCCTACCTGACAGGGTCCCTGTGGACAGCAGCATAACCTGCTTTACCTGCTGCTTTTCCCAGTTCTGTGTCATCTACAAACTTGGAAAGGGTCCCATTCTTTGGATCATTAAGGACGATGTTAATCATTGTGCCTAGTGTCCAGGGGCACGCTGGTGGCTGACCTTGAGCTGCACTTAATGACAGTGCTAGCAAGCTTTTGAGCTTGGCAGGTCCTCTCTGTCCTTTTATCTATCCCATACTTCATGGGTTTGTCTGTGATGAGTTGGCACACAGCATCAAAAGCCTTATTAGAGTCAAGATAAATGAAATCCACTGCTCTCCCCATATCCACAAGCTGGTCATCTCATTGTAGGAGCTTATCAGGATGGTATGATTTCCTCTTCATAAATCTTTCGTGCCTATTCCCAGTAGCCTTTTTGTCCTTCATATCTCCAGAGAAAAGGAACCAGGTATTTGTTTGGAAGGTGGAAAAACTTATTAAGGTTAGGCCAGGAAGCATATTTTTGAGGAGAAAAACTTGGAAGTGTTCTGTTCCAGTTTACGGTTTCATGCTTTGGAGGATATATTCTCTCTAGTACCATGTTTTCTGTATTCAGGTCCATGGCAGAACAATAGGAGCACACAGGAGAGCACTTGAGTTTTTATTTGCTGCAGATATCATTACTAATACTGTATTTTATATCTGCCTTGCAGGTCAGCAGACTCTCATCATGATGACAAGGGATTTTGAACCAATTTCTGAGAAGCAAATCCACCAAGATGAGTTTGGAGAAGGTGAGAAGAGCACTGAAATTAAGTTGCCCTAGCTGATGTAGTTGATATGTTGTAAGCACATGGAAAGTAAGGAAATGGAGCTGAGCACTTTGAGGCCCCAAGAGACATTTTATTTATTTTGTAATGCTGCTTGACAGCAGAAGGGTAAAGTCAATATTGTTACTTGTCAGCATAAATTCAAGTAAGGTCCATGTACCAATGTACTTTCTAGGCTTTCTACATAACTTCCCAGCAGGTTTTTAGAATAAAATTTGGGAAGAAGGTGTGTCATCATTGAGTCTGTAACGGGAGTGAGGCAACACATAAACTCTAACTCTCTTCAGCAGGCTAATATGAGTTTTATTAGAAACCAATTCTTTCTATGCGCCATTCCTGTCCAGGTGGACCTCATTGGTCATGTAATCAACACCCTGTCAGCACTGGCTAATTAAGAAGATGCCCTTTGATAAACATATAATGGGAAAACAACTGTTCAAAACACCAGCTGCAAGATTGTTTTAATTGTTTCTCTCAGCCTTCTCAGAACTCTCCAGAACAATTCCTGCGAAAGTTTATCTGGCTTTCTCTCTCTGACCTGACTGTGGCATCCACAATGGTGTGGGTTGCTTGAGGCTCTAGTTGTGTTCATAATGCACAGTAGTTAAGGTGTTATCTGTAAATCTTCCACTCCAACGATTATTTCTTCTCCAGGAAAGTTTGTTGCTCTTGGATGGGGTAAAAAGGAGACACAGTTCCATGGATCAGAAGGGAAACAGGCAGCACATCGCAAGCAGACGGTATTATACTGCTTTTTTTGTGTGAAGCCAATGCTCTCTCAGGGAAAACATGCATAAAGAGAGTTTCTGTTATTCCTGTGATGCTGATTTGCCACCACCTTTCTAGTAGTTCTCTTCATATGCTGCTTCTGTTTGTTCCTGTGTTGTCTGAAATCATACATTTTTATCTTTCTTTGAATTCAAGCAAGCATCAGAGAGTATTTACTTTTCAAACAGAGCTCAAAGTAAGATTTGCAGCCATTCCAGCATCAATCTTAAGCAAATCTCAATTCACCGTGTGTCCAGCTTATGCACTGTTGTCTATAATTAGAGACCCCAGTGAATGGGAAGGATAATGTGTGGTTATGTGAAGAGACAGTCATATGCACTTGGAGGAGGAACAGATTGAATTAAATAGTTTTAATTCTAGTGTTTCCTAAAACAACATTTTGAATAGTGAGTTTTTAACTTACTAGTCTTGACACTTTTTAATGGATGGATTTCATCATAAGGCTCTTGAAAGAGCAGTCTGTTTAGACAAAGACAGCAGGTGCCTTCCCAAGCTTTGATGCCACTTTCTTTTGTGTGACTTCAGGAAGTGCTACCAGCATCAGCCTGGGATGATGGCAGGCCTCGGGTGACGTGGAGAGGAGATGGGCAGTTTGTTGCAGTGAGTGCTGTCTGTCCAGAGACAGGTATGACACCCCACTTCTTTGAAATACCAGCTTGTGTAAAGGGCTTCTTAAGCAGAATCTAGGTAAGGCAAGGTCTGTTTGTGTCTGTTGACGATTTAAAGTGAGGGTGAGTTGAGCTATTTAATCACCCTTTTCTCTGCTCTGATGTTCTCAGAGCCATTTTATAGATATGATATTTTGAATATTTTCTGTGTGGTTTGGTTTTCAGTTCTGTGAGATGCCAGGAAGGAGTACTACTTTGCAGATACTATCTGAACTATCTTTTTTACCTGCTCAAGCTTTAAGCAATACCTGATGGGCTCTCAATGCCAAATGGATGAATATGTTTGGGTTCATATACCCCCTGTCCCTCATATTAGAGTTTAGCCTTGCACACTTTCTTAAAGATACTGGTGATACTTTTCCCTTGGTTCTGCCCTGAAGTCAAAGAGGTGATGAGCATATGCATTACCTCTAAGACTGTGTGTTCATGGAAAACTGTGCATTACTTCTAAGACTGTATCATGGAAAACAATGTATTTTCCATTATAAATACTACTTTCTGAGCAGTTTAAATGTATTGGTTAACATACTGAACTGCATCAAACTGCACTGCTCTTCCACTTGTTTGGATTTTTACCTCAGTTTACTTCAGATTAGGGAGGATTGTAAATTTATAGCTTGATTTTAACATTTCTATGGTGAGAGCTGGAGCGAAAAATGATTATGACTGAACTACATCAGACTGAAATTCCTAACACAGTTCCTTTAGTCACTTGCTTACTATGGGAGAACTGCCAGAACACAGAATAAATTCTTAGCCCTTAAGGTGTACAAGAGAAACCTCCTTTTATGCATGTGCATCAAAATTTGCTCTTGTACCCTCAGGAAAGTCTCTTCCCAGTTTTCTTAGACTTTTGTCTCATTGCTTTCTCAACCTGTAGGTGCTCGGAAGGTCCGGGTATGGAGCAGAGAGCTTGTGCTGCATTCAACAAGTGAGCCTATCTCAGGATTAGAACAAGCACTGTCCTGGAAGTGAGTAGTACTGCAGTCTGAATGCTGACAGCAGTGGTGCTTGTTATTCCCTGGTCACAGTCTTTCATCAGCATTATTTTAATTTCTTCAGCATTTGGTTGATTTTTCCCAAAACTTGAAGAAAGTTGCCTTCTGATTCAGCATAAAGAAGAGTAGCCCTTTAAACCCTGAAAATCCTAATACTTTCATCACAAGTGGGAAGAAAGGATAGAGTCTCTGCATAAAGTCAGAGTCAAGTGGGTTTGGGCTCAGCTGTATAAAAAGAAATATTACAGGTTCCTTTCCTAGTGCTGACATTTATTTGGTCACATATAATTTGGTGGCTATCATAAGCTGTGGTCTGTACTGGATCTATGACTGTTGGAACAGTGCTGAGGAAAACACGTCCTCTGCTGCCTTTTCTTCATGTCACTGGAAAAAATGTGAGATCGTGGGTGTTTAGAATGATAGTTAGGGATTGTGTAAGCAATGAGTTTTCATTTGGCTCTTTTTTAAGGCCCTCAGGAAACCTGATAGCATCTACACAAGAAAAACCCAACAGACATGATGTGGTTTTTTTGGAAAAGAATGGACTTCTTCATGGAGAGTTCACCCTCCCTTTCCAGAAAGGGCAGGTCAAGGTAAGTTCCTTGTCTGGGCTTCTTTGATGAGAGTGTAATGGAGAAGAGGACTAGATCTCTTACAGATTATAGGAAAAGTTTTTTAACTTAATACTTTGTGCTAATCCTAATGGGAGAAGTGACCTGAAAAGAGAACAATGAAGAAGCCTGTGGAGAAGATGCAAGCCCATAGTAGAAAGACATGTAATAAAGGATGATTGTAGCCCTGGGGTACTCCTGTGCTCTATATACTTTGCACTAGGCAAGTGAATCAAAAGTACTTTTCAGCATGTCAGTCATTGCAAGAGTACTCACATTATCCCAAATAAGTGAGAAGCTATTGCTAGAGTGTTACTTCAGATTCTGTGCTTGGATGCTGAGAGGTCTTTTGGCAGGTGCTTAACTCAATGTCAAGGAAAGCAAAGAGAAGGCTGCTGTCATTTTTGTGGCCTCCTCATCTGTGGTCTTCTCAGGATGCCTTGTCAGGAGCTTTGTGATGCGCATGGGCTCTGTTTGTGTATTAGCCCATGTGCCTTTTGTTGTTGGAGCTCCTCCTGGTCTTGTAAACTTTCTGTGAGCAAGAATATCAGCAGCAGCCATGTTTATTTCTGCAGGTTAACGAAATGCTTTGGAATGCAGATTCTACAATCCTGGCTCTATGGCTGGAAGACCTGAAGGTGGAAAACTCCAATCCAAACACTTATGGTGAGAGCACTCCATGGGGCTCTGGCTCTTAACACTTGCCTGCAAATGTTCTTAGCAGTGGGTACTTACCTGCAGGGTAGGAGACACTGTGGAGGCTTGCAAGTGGCTTTGAGACCACTGTGCTGGTGTCATGGTTTAACCACAGACAGCAGCCAAGTGACCCCACAGAGTCACTTGCCCACTTGCCCACCAGCAATATCATGGAGAAAATCAGGTGGGTAAAAGCTGGAAAACCCATGGGTTGAGATAGTAACAGTTTACTATGAAAAAGAAAAAGCCATGTGTGCCATAAAAAGCAAAGCAAGGAATTAGTTCACCACTTCCCCTGAGCAGGCAGGTGTTCCGCCATGTCCTGGACAGCAGGGCCCCATCACGTGTAATGGTTACTTCTATTACAGAAGAAAAATGCCATCAGTTCAAATATCCCACTCTTCCTCATTCTTCCTCTCACTTTATGTATGAACATAATGTCATGTGGTTGGAAATATCCCTTTAATCAGCTGGGGTCACTTGTCCTGGCTGTGTGCCCTCCTGACCTCCTATGCATCCCCAGGTTCCTTGCCAGCTTGGCAGTTTGGCAGTACAAAAAGCAGAAAAAACCTTGGCTCTCTGTAAGCCCTACTCAGCAATAACTAAAACATCACTTATTATTTATGCTGTGTTCAGCACAAATCCAAAACAGAGTCCCATACTTGACACTGTGAAGAAAATTAACCACCCCAGCCAAAACCAGCTCAGCTGGTGAGGAAGAACTGGTAGTTCAGCCTGAGTTTGAAGCATCTTCCAGGCTGCTGTAACTGGAAATGGTACAAATGGAATGGTAAAGGTCTGAGTCCTCCATTAAACCAGGGGTACTGTCTCAAAGGGTAGCTCAGTAAATTTTAGGATTGACTTTTGCACAGCGTGTTGTTTTCTTGTGCTGTGTGTTGTATCACATAGGTCATGGACTGAAGACTAGAACTGCTATTTTAATTGCACTTAACCCACCCATAGAGGGGCAGTGGTGGTTGGGAGGGATGGTTTGAGCTGGGTCTCAAATACTAGTCTGTGGTAACTATTTGTTTTTCTGCAGTTCAGCTGTGGACCACAGGGAACTATCACTGGTACCTAAAGCAAAGTCTACACTTTGGTAGCTTGGAGGAAAATCAGTTGGTGTCACTGCTATGGGACCGAGAGAACCTGTATAGACTACATATACTCTGCCAGGGCTGGCATTACCTCTTCTACGACTGGCACTGGACCACAGACCATGGGCTGGGGGAGAATAGTCAACATATGGCAAATGTGGCTGTCATAGATGGAGGTAAGCAGTGGGACAGCTTTCCAGCTCTAGGGTGAGAAAAGATGAGGTAGTCTTTTGTATTCAGTTCTTCTTTTAGTTGTTGCTACAGCACTTTTAGGGAGGGATCCATGTAATTGATACCTGCTTCAGGGTTAGCTCAATGAAGATAACCACTAAGAGCATACCAACCATTTTCCTGTAACATCATTTCTGCTTCCTATAAAGAATCCAGGAAGAACTTCACTAACATTTGAACATTTGGGGTTCATCTTGGATTTTCTTCTTGTTTCTTCCACAGATAAAGTGCTTGTCACAGCATTCCAGCATGCTGTGGTGCCTCCACCCATGTGTACCTATGAGCTCCAGCTCCAACAGGCAGTTAATCAGGTTGCCTTTCACACAGATCCCAAACATAGTGGGGACATGGCTATCCTGGATGCTGATAACAGGATCTCTTTGTACAGATATGGTGAGTGCATGTTACAGCCTTGTTAAAAGAAACCCTGTGTTCCTGAGAACAGTACCTTAGGAGACTGGTTAGGTGATGGTCACTTAAATCTTTACACAAGACATACTTGGTTTAAGTGTGAGTTCAAGCTCTCTTCTCATTTCCAGTAGTTTGAGTGACATAGAAGCATTTTGGTGGTGCATTGACTTTGTGGGAAGACAGCGTTTGGCACTTGACTATGTCATTGTGCTGGTAATATTCCCCTGCCTAGCTTCAGCTTGAGTGCAGCACGTGGTATCTTGCATAAGCTGCTCTGATGGCATGATGATGACTGTCACTGGTAAGTGTCTGGGAACCTGTCTGGGGCACCCAGCACTTCCCAAAGCAGTTCTATACACAGTGTGCTGTGAGGAAACAGCTGTTTTGTACTGCAATGTTGGAATGTGACTATCTTTCTCAAAGTGAGTGTTAATGAGAATTAACATTTTGGCTGTAAAAATAGGGCATTTTCTGACATTTTTAATACTTGCACAAAGCATCTACTTTTTGCAAAGATTGAAGATGGAAGGGGCTCTGTTGCGTGGATGTCTAAACTCTGCTTTGTTCTGCTTTGTGTTTGCTAGGACAGAGTACAGGGAATGACCCTTCTGTCAAGTTTGGAGCTGTGGGAGGAAATGGCTTTAAAGCAACTGTAGAAACACCATACCTGGATAAAACCTACAGGTGATAAAGAACTACTACAGCTGTAGAGGGGATAAGAGGGTTGTACCTGACTGGATGCTTTAGAGGTCACAGCTCTTACCACTTTTCTCAAGATTTTTAAGAGTCTATCAGATAACATGGTATCATTTTGTGGACACTGTGCCTGCAGCTAGGACTAACTAAAGGACTTTGAACGTCCTTTACTGAGGTCTCAATCTAGCAGAACCAGTGACTGTTAATGACCGCAGAAAGATATCTCTTCCTGTGCCTTCCTGTGCCTGGTGCACAAAGGAATGATGGTGCAGTGCCCAGGCCCATGATCAAATCACACAGAGCAACAGACCTGCTTGCATGGCAGAGACAGTGATGAGGTTAAAATTCCCACCATGTTCCCTCTTTGTTCCTAGAGGATTCATGCTTTGGGTATTAGTGTTTCTGCACTGGAGCCCTCCCAGCCATGCTGTATATTTAAACAGTCAGGCTGTGCTTAGGAAGTCCTCTGCCTCTTTAGTGAGGTGGCCTATCGAAATCAGGTTCTATTTGTGTCTCAACCTCTCCTATTTCGTGACAGAGTTGATGTGAGCAGCAGCAGCAGCAATGAAGTGATGAATCCTCTGGGGCTCCGATTTCTCACCTGGCTGCCAGATGACAGCTTCCTGGTTGTTGGTGAAGGTCAGCATGCTGCTCAGTCTGTCCTTCACCATCTGACTGCAGTGCCTCCTGTGGCTGGAGCTGAAGAAGAGTGCCTGAATTTACGGTACTAGAGATCTGTCAGTTGTGGCTGAAGTCTGAGAATGCCTTCTGGACAGTGCCTAGAAGGAATTAAGTCTCGTATTAGCCTGGAGGCCCTGGGTTAAGGGATTTGGTGCTCTTCTGACAGAAGAGCCAAACGGCTCATGAGGATCCCTGCTGGTCAGCACTTGCCTGTAGTCCTGATGCCTACACCCAGCCTGGCAAGGGTGCATGCCAGACCTGCCTGTGTCAGTACAGGATAGCTCTGTTCCTTGGAATTCAAGGCCCTTGGGGGAGAGGGGACGGCACATGGCACTAAATTCCTCCATTCCTTTTCCCACCATTATCAAGGTCCAGGAGGGGACCAGTAGCCATCAAAATTGCTGTCCTCCTTCTTTTCTCCTCCTCACCTGCTGGTCTTTGTGGGGCCAGTTGAGCTAAAACCAGACACAAAAGAAAGCCACCTGGGGTGCAGAAATATGGGAGGGCTGCTTTTTGCAGCACTCACCCAGCAAAGACAGAATGATTTGCACATGAACTGTAGAACAGAAAAAGAGGGGTGTGTTTGCAGAGTGCTGCACTGCAGACAGTGACCAGCACAGTTAGGCAGATGCCTGTTGGCAGGAGTTGCTGGTGCTCTGTGGTGCCATTGTCAGCTGACATAGGTGTGAGAAGACTGCAAAAGATCCTTACATGATGAAAGTATGTCCATGCTGGAGATGTGCGTCTTTTCAGCTGGCTACAAGAAAGGCAGGAACGAAGTATCTGCTCTTAAGTGTGTCTGCTGTGACTGACATTCTGTACATCCTCTGTCTTGCATCAGGTTGTCAGTGCCTGTAGATGGAGAAGTGATCAGCCTGTACTGCAGCCCAGTGACCAGAACTGTAGCTCTGCAGCTGACTGATAGGCGGATCCTAAAATACCTGTGGGGTAAGCTGGGCCCTGTTAAAGTACCTGGTCTTAGGGGTAGTTGTTACATATTTCTTAAAAGGTTTAATGAGATGATTTGACTTTTGGGGACTTGAGTGACTCTTCCTGTATAGTTGGTGCTGCTTTTATATTTCCTCTCCTTCCAGAAATGGGCTGAAATTAGTGATTTGTATCACAATTCAATTAAAGGTAACTTTATACACACACATATGTTAACACGAATATGCACGTACAAAGTTCAGTGCTTACTGACTGCCACATTCATAGATCTTCTCTCTCATTCGACAGTGGAATAAAGGCACCACTGAGCCCCTGGAAGTTACCAACTTCTTGTCCACTGTGTCATGGATTTCTGTGCCAGCATTCCCTGCCTCTTTCAGATAGTGTAGCTTATTCCCAGTTCTGGTTTTCTTAAGATACATATCATGTGGTTTTAATGTCTGAGTTTTTGTTTGGCTGGAAAACAATTATATCTTCTTTGCTCCTTAGAGGCTTCTACTCCAGTCCTTGAGCCTTGGCGGAGTAGCAGTAGCTCTGCTGTTCAGTTCCCCTACCGTTGTGTGCAGACTTCCATCACAAGGATCAGTGGTGAAGTAAGTAAGGCTGCAAACAGATTAAATTCCGTACTCAGTTATTCTCTGTGCCAAAAGTACACCATGGTCTTCTGCCCAGGGCCCAGTGATACTTGTTCATGTTCTTCATAAGGCCCTTTGCAGAGCTGAAAGCTTATCTTCCCTTGCCTTCTTGAGCGGGTGGATTGCAGTTAACACCTGATCACCCTGTTCTATGAATACAACAAATAATTTCATCAGAAAGTGAGAAAATTCAGATTGGAAATTTCTAGCAGTTACTGCCACACTCTTTTTGAAAGGAATGTTCAGTTTTATTTGAACTTAACATATTAGCAAATATGGCTGCAGTGAGTTACTGCAGATGTCCTGCTACTTTTTTTCCTCTTGGAGATGCTTTCTTGATAGTTACAACAGCTTAAAGAATGACTAGCTGTTTTGCTGATATTTCTGGGGTTTCTTTCCTTGAGTGTGCATCCAGCTGTAGGAAGCTGCTTTGCTCAGCTCTGTTGTGGAGCTGTTCCTCTGGTACCCTAGACCAAGTGCTGCTGAATAGAAGAGTCTAGATTTCTAGCATGGCTTCTGTTTCCATTTTGCAACTGTGCAGTTACAGGGTAGGCCAGGCTGGATTTTCAGCCAGCAGTGTTTAAAGATGTTCAAGTTAAAGTCCTCCTGGAAAAGAGGTTGGATGACTTGCTGTTTGGCTTCTCTAAGTAATTCACATGAAGTACTTGTTACCTAATTGTAAGGTACTTCAGTGTAAGGTACTTTAGTGCTTGTCAGAGTTGTGAAAGACTGGAGGTTGTGATGGCTCATAGTTGTCATTATTTTAATTACAGGAGGTGATCTTGGGCCTCACGGATCGATGCCGGTTTTTTGTTAATGATATTGAGGTACAAAGCTTTTGCCCCTCATTTCCTGCCCTTTTTCTCTGCCAAAGGCAGCTTCCATATCCTGGTCTAAACTGTGATAAACTTCATTTTTTTACAGGTTGCTTCTAACATCACATCATTTGCAACATACAATGAGTTTTTGTTGGTGACAACCAACTCGCACACCTGTCAGTGCTTCTGCTTGAAGAACTTGTCAGTGAAGGGTAAATATCATTTAGCATTTGTCTTGGAAACACAAGATGTCCCCATTTTTCACATCCAAACCTGTTGTATTTGGGTTCCTCAAAGGAAATGTTAAAGAGATGAGAGTAAGAGAACTGCTTTCAGAAATCTACCAGAGAGCAAGGAGCTCAGGAACTGACTATATATCAGATGTTTTTCACAGGGAAGAAAATTTATGCTGTAGTTGACTCTTACACTGTTTCTAACAGCCTAGCCCTGCATTGTCTTCCTTCCCTCCATGTTCAAAAGGAGAAGTCTGTGTGCTATTTGAGGGTGTGTGGTAGGGAGGGGAATCACTGTAGAAATAGTTTCTGGTGGTGTCTGGCTTTGAGAAGCATGATGACTTTGGTAAAGGCAGGACAACAACTTATTGGTCCTTTTACACCCTTCAGTGCTACTCTTATCTGGTCTGTTGAGCTTTGTCATCCTGTTGTGCAGAAGATGCAGCTTTGCTTGTCTTGTTCAGCTGTGATGAGCACTCCACAAGGTCTCATCCTGTCAGGAGTTGTTGAAGATTGCTGTTGTACTGATGGCTTGGTTGGTCCAGTACAGCCTTGCCTGGCTCCTACAACAGGAGGTTCTAAATGGGGCACTGTGCTGCATGTGCCATGTATGCTGATGAATGTTGTCTCCAGCCCTCCAGGCCAGCCTGAGCAGCGCTGCTGCACCCAGCAGTGAGACTGTGCGCAAGGTGGAGCGAGGCTCACGTATCGTCACCGTCGTTCCCCAGGACACAAAGGTGGTGCTGCAGGTCAGTGCTCTGCCCATGTCTGCCGACATGTGCTATCAGGATGTGCAGGGGTCTGTCACTGTGAGCACCTTGCCAGCCTGCAAACAGTATGTGCAGTGCTACAAAGCTGGTGCCCTGCAGTGCTACAGCAGAGCACCTCACAAATCTCCAGCTGCAGAGGGATTTTGAGCATGCCTTTGGAAGTTAGATTCAGTAGAGGCAGGTAGGTATGTGCAGAACTGGGAAGGACTATTCAAGTTCCTAATGGCTGAGGTAGTGTAGTGGTACATATTGTGCCCTCTCATCATGAATCCCAAGACTCACTTCCTAGTATTTACTAACAGCCCTCCATTAGCCTTGGCACTTAGTTTTTTGCTGAGCTTGCTCTTCAGAACTGCTAGAGATTCACAGAATGGAGAAGGATGTAATTTGAGAGGCACTTTTGAAGGTGTGGAGCTCAACATCTTCCACAGAGCAGGACTAACATGAAAATTTGATCAGGTTGCTCTGGGTCATGCCTGGCTGGATAGAGTCCAACCTTCTGAGGAAGGAATGTTTCTGGACTGAGAGAGTGCTCAGGTATTTTTCCACAGTTGTTGAAATTGCTTGTCCTCTGAAGTGAGCAACCAGGCCCATGCACTTGCAAGTAGCAGACAGGCCAAAGAAACTGGCCAGTCCTTACTTTCCCCACAATGTAGGCAGAGTAACTAAAGTAAGTATTCGTGTGGATCTTGTGTTATAGATGCCAAGAGGAAATTTGGAGACTATTCACCACCGTGCTCTGGTTCTTGCCCAGATTCGGAAGTGGCTAGACAGGTAAATGGTGCTGGTGTATTCTTGTCTTCCCTCCTCCAGTCTGAGCTGTTAGATGCTGACTGACCTGGAAAAGAGAGGGAGGCTAAAGTCAGAGGAATTGACCTTGTGAGAGGGAGCAAAACTGTTTCTAGGGTGACCACCCAGGAGTCTAGCTTTCAGCTGTGCCAGGTACTTCTCGCTTCACCACTGAAGGGCTAAAAATTGTGTGGGTGGGAGAAATCTTCATTGCTCCATTCTCCAGACGTCTCAATCACTTCAAGCTGGCTGTTTTCCATTTTTTACTGAGTTCATTTACACTGAAATTTTCTGAAAGGGAACTTGATACAAAATGTAACATTGTTTTAATGGAAATAAAAATAATCGAAGTTCTGTATTGCTTCATCAACCTTGCAAGCTGGTGTGTCCCACTGCCAGGGTCAGCAGTGAGCTCTATTGACCTTGCACATTTTTCTGGAATGCTGTCTACACAGCTTATGGTGTAGGCTGTTCTCATCCCACTGCTTCTGTTCTTAGCTCTAATTTTGCAAAGTTGCCTTTGTTTGCATCTTATCACTAAGTAAACTCTCGTACTTGACTCATTCCTCCAGGCTTATGTTCAGGGAAGCTTTTCAGTGTATGAGGAAGCTCCGAATCAACCTCAATCTTCTCTACGACCACAATCCCAAGGCAAGTCTGCCCAGCTCTCTTGTGTTGTTTGCTACACTAATCTATCCTGGAATCCACTGAGCAGTGTGCTCAAAAGTGTAGGTGGTACTGCTTTCAGCAGTGATGGCTGGCTGTTCTGCACTGCAGCATCATTGCACACACAGATCAAATTTAGCATTTCCTTCATCCTGTACTTCCAGACAAGGTCTCTGAATTTATTCTTATACTTGATGTACATGTTCTTACTGTTCAGAATATCAGTGGTAATACTCTTGTTCATTTCAGGCATTTCTGGAAAACACAGAAACCTTTATCAGGCAAATAGATTCTGTGAACTATATCAACTTGTTTTTCACAGAACTGAAGTAAGTATAAGTCTGCAAATGGAAGCATGCATGCAATCAGTGGTGGTACTTTATTTTGTCAAAATGTTGACAACTCTTCAGTGTGGGTGCAAGGAATCAGAAATCTGGCATGTTGAGTCATAAAGTCTTGAGTAGGCTCAGTAGTTTCAGGGATAGCATGTCTTGTTGGAAATTCTCGTTTGCAGGCAGCCATTAGATTTTTGTAGCAAGTAATTAGTACATTGTCCTAGTGCTTTGACTTCTCTACTGTTTCGCTGTAGAGTAGTAAATGAGAACAGAGAAAGTTTTTTCCCTCATAAAGAGGAGTAAGGTAACAGTGCAAGGGGCCTGATACTTGCCTGAGTATCTGAGGCCAAGATACTTGCTTGAATCCTCAAACCAAGTCCCCTGACTTCTTTTTTAAAGGCTCAGTGATGAGGCTTTACAGTGATGGTAGTTTCACAACTTCTCAAGCTTGCTAAAGTCAATAATTGTGTAGGAACTGGTGCTATCACTTCGGTTTGATTTTCAGTCTTGACCTGACCAGAAATAATAGCAAATGCCTTACTCTTCTGAATTGTTCAGTGGAAATATCCATAGTGAATTTACAGCTGTATCTTGTAAATCTTGTCTTCTGATTTTTTGGTGCTTCTGAAGTAAATGTTTGACCAGTTTTAGGGGATTTTTTATGCCTTTCTTGGCTGACAATCAGTTTGGACTGACAGAGATTTTTGGAGAACTTCCTGTTAGCATGGCAGTTAATGAGTAGTTATGTTCTGCATGCATTTGAGTTCCTTAACCTTACTGTCTTTGTTCTGGGCTATGTGGCGGGTGGTGCTCTTATTCACATTACCTGTTTTTATGCAGAGATGAAGATTTCACTAAGAGTATGTACCCATCTCTGAACGGCAGCAGTAACAGCCAGCCACGCCAGCATCCTGATCAGGAAAAAGTAAACCTCATCTGTGACGTGATGAGAGTTGCCATGGAGCACATTGACCCTCAAAAGTGAGCACTTTCTTACTGTAAAGGAACCATTAGAGAGATTTCCAGTAAGTCATTGACAGGAAGCAAAGCTGTCCTTGACATCAGTTCTTTGGCCCTAGGTTCTCTGAGGTGAGCTTGTGCTCCACAAAATTAACTCTACCATGCCTTGCTTCTGCTGAGCATGCTGTCCTGGAAACATCTAATAATTCCACAGACAGCATACCAACATTTTACTATTAAATAAAATAATAGAATTAAAATAATAAATGCAGGATGCTTATAAAGATTTTGGAGATACACTCAATTTAGGATCAGTCTGTGTGGGAATGGAGATATGAGCAAGAGTTTCATCTTGGTGAGTTGCTGACTGTTTGAAGCAGCTGGCCCTTTGGAAAGATATCAGCTGTTCCATTTGACACAGAATTACTTTGTAAATGATCAGCTCCATTTTTCTGATTGATTACCTTTTTGGTAACTGTCCTTCTTGGATGAATCAACACCAGACAAAGATAAAAGCTGGGAAAATAGGATAGTAACAATGCCTGGTGAAATGGTGTTAAGGTATTGACAGTCTAATATTAAACAGTGGAGAGGGGAGCAACCGGTGGTGAGTAGCTACTGAGCCCTGAGAATTTAAACACTTTCCTGCAAACTTTCAGAAAACAAAGCATTTGCTTGGCTGGGAAAGCTATTTTGAAATAGTAAATGTGAGATGTATGGAAGTACAAATAACACGCTAGAAAGCTGTCATTTTTTTAAAAAATGCTATTTTTGTGCCAGATTTGGAAAACCATGTCCAGCTAGCTGAACTTTCAGAGAGAGTTTCTTCATCATGCTAGCTGGCATGGTAAAGGAAGCTCATTCTACTCAAAACACACCTCCAGCTTTGTGACGTGTTTGGGAAGACATGCTGATAGAAGAACCTTTCTGGTCTATTCTCTTCTTTTCCTGTGTTTGCTGCCTTCCTCTAGGAGGATCACAGTGCCTGAGCAGTTTATTTTATTTTTTTTTTACTAAGACGTAAACTAGAACTTGTACAAACTGCTTTAAAAAGGAATAAGCTGTGTTTCTGCCTTCTCATTTTCTCATTCACTTCTTCTCTTTTCTTCAGATACTGCCTGTCAATACTGACAGCACATGTGAAGAAAAGTCCTCCAGAACTGGAAATTGCTCTCCAGAAGGTTCACGATCTTCGAGGTTTTGTATCAGAAACTCAAAAGTTTTGAAAATGGGTCATTTGCAGAAGCTTTATGTTAAGGAAACTTCTCTATCCAACCAAAACTGTTAAGGGGGAAACTTCCTCATCTGACCATCCAGGATCCTGGCAGACTGGCAGTCACATTTGCACCACCTGAGCTGGGACCACCCCCCACAGCTACATCCCCTACCCTCACAGTCAGACCAGGATTCCTTACTGGCTCCACCTCAGTTTCCCGTATCAGAGTCTCAGGCATTCTGGTCCTCAATATAATTAGTCTCAGTGCAGAAACTAAGTAACAAAATAGCAGCTCCAGCTATTGCCCCTGAGGAGAGGACCTGAGCAAAGGAACCCCTGGGCCTGTGAGTACTTTTATACCCTCACTGTATATCGCTGCAAAAATCTGGCAGTCCTCAGCTCCTACTGTGTCTCACAGGTCTCTATCCCCTTTGCTAGGCAAGGGGTTGGCAGTTCAAACTGGAGCTCTCACCACCCAGTGCTCAACCTGCCAGATTTCCCAGCACAGCTGAATCCTGAAATACTGCACTGGATGTGTTCCTCAACACTTTGATCATTAGCCTGGTTCACCAAAAAAATTATTTTAGGGTTGCTGTTTATGGAGCAAGCCAAAAACCAGAAATGGACTTGAATCCAGTATGTGTTTAGGTACAGCAGCATATCAGCTAAGATAGGCTGCTCTACATACCCTCAGCCCACCCTTTTGACTCGGTCTTTTGGCAGTTACCCCAGAGTTGGACCTGTTTTCACTTTCCAGTTGGAGCTCTAGTTCTCCCAGAATGGAATAGGAGGTTCCTACTCTTGATTCTGGTATCCCAAACTAGCAAACTTTGCTTTTATTCTGTGCTGATCCTTCAAGTTCGTCACAGTTGCACACTCACTGCTATGCTGGGGATGGTCCTTGAAGTTGCCCAGTAAAGGCAAAGTAACCCCTCTGCAAGGCAGAGCAAGCTGTTAGTCCAATGGGGTCTCTCTGATGTCAAGGTTTGCTTGATGATGCATCCTTTCCTCACAGCAGGGCTCCACTGCTGGTGGTGTAACAGGTCATATGCTGTTTTATCTTGTTGCAGAAAGCATTACGCCAGATGTCCAAACTGTGAGTGCAGAAGAAGCACTAAAGTACCTGCTTTTCCTTGTGGATGTCAATGAATTGTATGATTATTCCTTGGGGACGTATGATTTTGATTTAGTCGTCATGGTGGCAGAAAAGTCTCAAAAGGTCTTGGTTCATAGTTCCAGCTAAGGAACTTATTTTTCTACTTTCTCAAAGGTTCTCTGTAGTCTGCAGATCAGCTTGCATGTTTTCGTAGTAATGGCTCTCTACCCAGGCAGGATTGCAGTTGCTCAGAAGCCCTATGTGTGTTTGGGATGATGCTGGGCAACTGTCATGTCTCTGCATCCTTTGGTTCTTGAGCACAGCTCTGGGAATTTATTTGTGTTCAAGGTGAAACAGTGCTGTTCTAGAGCAGCAGAGCAAAGTAGCTCTGGGGAAGGGAGGGATTGGTATCTGAAGTTTTGCAACTGCCCGCCTTTCATTCTCAGTTCTGCACTTCTTTTTCTTGCTTCTTTAGTGGTTCCTATGATAATAGCATGTGGGTTTAATGTGAAATCTCTGAACTGAAATGCCCATCTGCATCTTCAGAGTTTTCTAATGTTATAGCAAATTCTGCTGCTCATCAGTTAGGACACCCTATTCGTGTTAACAGGTTTTATAACCTTTGGTGTGGGGAAGTTGATCAACCTTATGTCTGCAAATGTATACATAATCATAGATAATAGAAAACAACACTTGATATGACACATAGGCTTGAATTTTAAATGTTGCCAGCCTTTAGATAGTGTTGAAATCCATGTGGGAGCCTGGTAATTCAAGTTAGTAATTTCTGACAAGAGTATGTGCACAAATCGATTAAGATGACTTACATTTGGGGGGAAAAAGCCTTTTTTAGTGTGTTACCATATTTTTTCAAATATGGGACTGTCTGTTTGTGAAGATGGGAGCAAATAAGGATTTTAGCAGATTAACTCAATTGCCATTTTTATTTTTCTTTACAGGACCCAAAAGAATACTTGCCCTTCTTAAATGCCCTCCGGAAGATGGAAACCAATTATCAGCGATATACAATAGACAGACACTTGAAGAGATACACAAAAGCTCTTGGCCACCTCAGCAAATGTGGTAGGTGTCCTAAGGAGGATTTCTGCAGTGCAACATGTCCGTTTGGGAGAGCCTTTCAGGGGAAATAGCTGAAGAAAGAGAAGGATTGCATAAGATCATCTTCCCATCTGGTAATGGGTGGTGAACTTCTGCTACTTGCTTTTTGTACTATAGGTTTGTGTGGGAAGAAAGAAGTGTTTACTCTTCTGTGGTCATGAAGCACGTGAAGTCTTGTGTTGTTCCTGTTCAAGTGAATTGTGCCTGGTTAATATCTCTTGAGGCAAAACCTCAAGGAAGTGAATGCTTTGATTTTACAGTAGTAGAATGGGTGGTCTTCCACCCAGGCACCTCTAGTTGATTCTTCATGTTGTGAACCCAGACTGTCTTGGAGCCATGTACTTTCTCCTTAATTTTTACAAAAAGTAAATTATTTCTGCAGGTCCTGAACACTTCTCTGAATTTCTGAACTTGGTGAAGGATCAGAATCTGTATTCTGAGGCCTTGAAGCTGTACCCCTCTAGCACTCAGGAGTACAAGGTGTGTAAGCTCATGACAGTGCAGTGTCAAAGGTTTATATTCCCTTATGAATGTGTTTGGATCTCCTCAGCACCTTGCATGAGGGCAGGAAAGAAACTGCAGCTGCATGTGTTCAAGCTCTGTAGGTCGTTGCTCTTCCAGTGCTGTCTGAGACCCTCTTCTGAGATAACAGCTGGAATGACTCTCAGCACTAACCCTGTGTGACTTGGTCATCAATGGTTGTTATTCCTTTGATCCTGTGACTCAGAGAGCATCTGCAAGTCCTGTTTCTTCTGCTGCACTGTCTTGTAGTTTGCTGAATAACTCATAACCTCAGAAAGACTTCTCCCTATTTTGACCTCTGTGTGGCTTGCAGATTGTGTGGGGACAATTTGTTATCCTTAAACTATTCTGAAAAGTGCTGAAGAACTTGAACACTTTTGGATGTGCTGTTTCTTAGTACATAGTGTCCCTTACTGGTTTCAGTATTACTGAAGAACTTCAGCTTGTCCAAGGTTGAGATAAAATGTTAAATACATTTAATATAAGCTAATGTAGATACTGTAAATACTCAAACACACAAGCCTTTGTACAAGGAGGAGTTGAGTGAGAGAGGAAAAAGAGAAAATTGGTCTATTTGCAGCACAGTGAAAGCAAAAAGGAGTCTTTATTCATGAGGGAGATCTGTTTCTGAGTGACTCCTTGGAAGTAATTTATTATTCCCCCTGTATCCTTCCAGTGAAATCCACTTACCCCTTCTTCGTGGAGATAGTGAGCTTTGAGTAGCCTGTGCCTGTAGAGTTACAGAGCTTGTGTGTTCCCTTGTGCCAGTGTTTGTTTTCTAAAGTAGGTTGATTCAGAGAGATATTCTAACAAAAACTGCTCATGTGGGTGAGGAGGAAGGGTCTGGTTTCCTGTAGTATCTAATTTACCCAGCATTTGGTTTGGAGAATCAGGTACCACCCCTGTGTCACTTTACTGTAGCTCTGTGAAGTATCTCCATGTGCTGATCATCAGCCCTTGGTTTGATAGTGTTTGAAATGAGGTAGAAACTTCATGCCTAGAAATTCCTTGGAGAAGCTGGGTAAGAGGCTTTTGTTGATGAGCCTCCATTTTTACCAATGGAGGACTGCTACTGACCTTTCTTTTTTTTTTTTCTTTTTTTTTTTTCCTTTTTTTTTTTTTTTTTGTTTTTTTTTTTTTTTTTCTTCTTTTTTTTCCTTTTTTTCTTTTTTTCTTTTTTCTTTTTTTTCTTTTTTTTCTTTTTTTTTGGTCCCTGTCTTTCAGGATATCAGTGATGCATATGGGGAGTACTTGATTCAGAAGCAGCTGTATGAACAGGCTGCATTGATATTTGCTCGTGCTGGCATCTTTGCAAAAGCACTTGATGCTTTTCAGAGCAGTGGCAGCTGGCAACAAGCCCTGTGCATGGCATCACAGCTTGGTTACACAAAGGATAAGCTGTCCAGCCTGGCACGGAGCATGGCAGGTAAGCCTTGAAGAGATGTAAATGTGCAGAGCAGAGTGGCTGCTGTTATTTATGGTTCACTTCAATTTTTCCTAAAATTCAATGAAAGCTTCATTATTCAGCAGCGGTTTTCTTAAATGAGAACAAAGATCCCATGTTTCCCCAAGGTTTGTGCATTTGTACATGACCTTTGTTTCTCAAAGGAACCAAAAGATGCTGAAGCTGAATTGGTAGGCAACACAGAAGCTGCCAAGCAAACTGTGCCCTTGGCTGCCCGGTGCTGACTGCTTCTTGCATTGTTCCCTTGCAGCTGGTTGCCAGACTGCTCTTCCAAATTGCCTCATTAGTTAACCCCAAGGAATGGACATGCACGTGTCTGATGTAACTGAGGCCTCTAGACATTAACTGGTGCAAGTGCTGTGCCTATTCACCAACCTTAAAGGCTGTTGGATAATTTGGAGCTGCATCTTGTTTTCTCCTTGAAGCCAGCTAGCAGCTAGGACCAGCTGATACATAAAGCTGTGTGCTGTCCTAAGGAGAGGAAGATAGCTGGTCGCAGAATTTTTACTCACTAGCACAGGTCAGACATGAGGTGTGTTGTGGACCTGGTGGACCTATATTTCAGCAAGAGAATGGAGCATCATTTCTCAGAGGCAGAGTTTATGAAGGGCCACTTAACACAGAGGGAGTATGGCTTCTGGAAGTCTACTCTTCCAGAGTCAGATACCCCAGTATTTGCTTTTATTGTCAATGTGATTTAAATCCTTCATGCCTTTAATGATTTTTATGGTGCCCTTTTTAAATTACAGCTGTAATTTAGCAATTGAGTACATGTGTGAGTGGATAGAAAGTCTCTCAGTGAGTGGTATCTTTCCTCTACTTTGTAGTTTTCTGGCACAAAAATCTAGGTTTTTCTGAGAAGCTGAAACTCCACTTTTTCTTGTAGGAAAACTAGCTGAACAGAGAAAGTATGCAGAGGCAGCCATACTCCTGGAGCAGTACACTCAGGTAATGTCATCACCCTCCTGCCTGTGACCAGTAATGCCCAGTATTGTCAGTCAGATACACCATCTGTGTTTCCTCTGTTCTGCACCACATGTGACTCCATGCATGCTGACAGCAAAACATTCTGCCAAGGGCCCCCTTGGGGAGGGCAGAGCAGGCCTGGGTGATGCCATGAGCAGGCTGGGGATAAATGCTGTGTCTCTGAGTTTTTCCACTTGTAAAGCCTCCCATGCTTTGATACGAAAAATGTTTCAGCTCTGTTTTGTCTCAGGGAGCTGAAGCATGAGGACTGGAATAAGGAAGATAGAGTTCCAGAGGGATTTCCCCTTAGTGTGGGAGAAGTAACATAGATTTGCTGAGTTGGTTTGTGGGTTTTGTTTGCTTGTTTGGGTTTTTATGTCGTCAACACCTTGAAGTAGCTGGCATAGTAGTGTTTTCCTCTCTTGACTGGGATACTGCTGTGTAGAAATAGCCATCTGAATAGCTTCTACCTGAACATGTCTTGCTAGCAGCAGCAGCAACCCGTGGTTGCTCTTTCCTTCTAGGACTATGAAGAGGCTGTTCTCCTGCTCTTAGAAGGGGCTCTTTGGGAAGAGGCTTTGAGACTGGTAAGACATTTCAAACCATAATAACAGAAGTGGAAATAAACCTTTAGAGTGCAAAAACAGAGGGATGTGGTGTGGGTTAGATCCTTGAATGATACCTTCTCTTTCCCTGATCCAGATTCACAAGTATGGTAGGCTGGATATATTGGAAACCAACTTGAAACCTGCTATTTTGGAAGGTGAGTCTGTGCTAGAATATTTCTCTGTGCTGTAGAGGCTAAAGAAGACCTTTGCTGGGTCTGTGGGAAGTCGCAGCATTTCAGTACTGGAAGGTGTATACTTTGTTTCCACCTAATTGATGCTGCTCAGTTATCTGCATTTGGCTGTCCTCAGTTCATCTTGAAGCCCTGCAGTGTCATGGGACCTTTTTAGCTTAGTCAGGCTCCTTTGGAGCTTTTCCAGACTACACAGTCAAAAGCTGCAAAGAGGTCCGTGTCTGCATATCCATGAACAAGCAGAAAAGTCCTTGTTCCAAAGCATATGTGGCAGCAGAGCTATGGACCAGGAAAATGGCTATCTGTACTGTAAGCTTTGATGAGTAGTTTTTGGAAATAAAAAATTATTTGATAGCTTTATTCTCCCTTCCATTCAGGAAGAATGTTTTATTACTATTGCTTGTTCTTCCTTTTCATGCTTTATGAGTTGAGGGATTTTTTTTCTAAGGTTGTTGAAGGACTGTGCTTGTGTAAAAAATGCTTTTCTGTTTCTCTTGCACAAATGTTTGTGTTTTGATTTTCTTAATGATCAGCTCAGAAAAGTCAGCTGATCTTCCTAGATTCCCAGAAAACAGCATTTCTTCGCCATAAGAGTCGCCTGCAAGTGGTGCGAGAGCTGAAAGAGAAGGCCTGTGAGAACCTGCAAGGTTGGTATTGAATTGCGTATGACTTTTTCCTACATAAGTAACTGTGATCATGTTTTTATGTGTGGTTTCTGTTTGCTGTGATGGAGCTATGCTCTCCTTTAGCTCCAATGGGACCTACAGGAGTAAAACAGCACCCTTCTCAACCCCTCCTCACTCCGTATTTGGAGTGTGGTTACTCTTGTATTTTCAGCTCTTCCTTGGGTCACAGCTTTCACGCAAAGAAAGTGCACCTGAAAGCTCTTCAAAATGACACAGCATTGTTTCCACAGTACCAACTTGACTGGGTGAGACAGTGCTGAGCATGTCCTTCGTGCCAAGTACCTATAGGCATATTCACCTGCCCACTGACACAGGCTCAGAGAATTCTCTGAAAGCAGAATGCTGTGTCCTAGTCCAGTTCTGCTGCACTGAGATTATCATCCCTTTTATTGTGCTGTTCAATATCACGATCCCCACCAGGGTGGAGGAGCAGTGTTGTTCTCACAATTACTGTTTCCTCTTGTGTGCTGGCGCAGTGAGTTTGGGAGCCATAAAGCTTCAGAACACCAGCGGGTAGAATGACTTTTCCCAGCAAGCTACACAGATCAGTCAGAAAGCTTGAAATAATTCTGACCTTTTTCCATACTGTGACCGTTGTTACCATATTTTGCAGATTATGAAGTGCCAAATTGCCCGGAATTGGAGCTTTTTTCTGAAACCAGCAGCGTTGTGACAGCCAGTGACATGAACAGCAAATATACACACAGCAATTCAAGAATATCAGCGTAGGTATCTGCCTTCAAGTCAGGTAGTGACTGTTCTGGCATCAGCATTCAGGAGGTTAGCTTGCTCAAGCTTGGCTTGCTCCTCCTGCAGCCTTGTAGCTGCTTTAATTACAGGCATTTGATGGTTATTTTAGCTCTCATTGGAAGGGAAAGAGCAGAAAAAGCCAAAAGCTACTAGTGCAACAGGAAGAGCAGAGGAGCTGAGAGCACGGACTCTGGGTGGGTTCTGGCTCCCATGGATGTTGGGCATATGGCCAGAATGGCTGGCTGTAGAAAGTTAGCCAGAGAATACAGGCAGAGCCTCTCAAACATTAGCCGCTTGTGTGCATGCCTTGTGTTCTTTGGCCCAGGTTTCACACTTGGTGTGTGGGACTTGCTACTAAATCTCATACCAATGTCTTCCCACAGTGGTTGTGTGCATTGTTTGTGAATGCTCTTAGTAGTATGAGCTGCAGTATGGGATGGGATGTGTTACAGGCTGGTCAGGCTGGTGTAGTCTCTGGGACCACTTCTGAATCCCCTGGCTGAATTGTGAAAGAATACAGAAGAATACAGTTGTGGGGAAAGTGTGCACATTTTAGACACTTTTTTTTTTTCTTGTGGACCATATGTAAAAGAAGGAGAATGCTGCCTTAGTATTCAGCATCAGTGTGCGGATCACTTAGGAACATTATGCAAGTAGGTCTAGTCTGTGAAAGAATTTGCTTTCCTGTGATTATGGTTAGGAGCTGAGCAGGCTCTGGAGATGGCAGAAATTAAAATGATCACAGCCAAGCACAGACCCTGGCCACCAGTGTTCTAAGTGGACCTCAACTTTGCCTGATAGTGACTACTGCTTTGTGCTTAGACCAGCTCCTGCTTTGTGTTGTTCACATGCTTTAACCTTGCTGGAACATGGAGCAGTCCTTTTTGAAGTAGAGAAACAGCTTGATTCCTGTCTTGTGTTTCAGACCACTAAGTATATTGGTTAAATAGAGCTGAAAACATTGTCAGAGCACCTAAGGTTACACACGGTCCTCTGTCACTGGAGAAGGCAAGGACTTGAGTGACAAGCTTCATGCACACTGTTGATGTTCCTTCATGCATAGCCCTGCTAACAGCGAATCTGTTGTGCACACTGTAACTGAACGTGCTCTTTCCAGGCGATCCTCAAAGAACCGACGCAAGGCAGAGCGTAAGAGATACAGCCTGAAGGAGGGGAGTCCTTTTGAAGATACTGCCCTTCTGGAAGTCCTGGGAGAGAGTGTTCGTGCTGTTGAGACTGTGAAAGGTAGGATAGTTGGTGATCTTAATCCATGCTGCAGCTTGTGAGGATGAGGACAGCTAAGGTACTGTGCTTGTTCTTACTGTGTATGCTGGAGAGAAAAGCTGCCTGGTCCATACAGCTCTCTGCATTGAACATTGGTTTACTTAATCTGCCTCTGTGCTCAGAATAACCTGAACTCTCTGCGTTTGAAGCTGGGAGCAGAGAAAAGAAGCCTTCTCTGTACCATTTCAGATTTGTCTTGTTTTTGTTCTCAGACGCTGTAGGGGCTCAGTAGGAACAGAACCAGTTCTGAGTTACTGCTCTCCTTCCTGTGTGCTGATAGCAAAGAAATGCAGCTGTTTATTTAGTATACCTGTGTTGATTGCTATTTTATTGCTTCTGTTCCCTCCTGCAGGAGAGATACACATCCTTCTGAAGCAGCTTGTGCTCTTTGGTTATGATGAGCAAGCTGGGGCACTGCAGCAAGCCCTGGAAGAGGTTTTGCAGTTGATGGAGACCTCGGTCCCAGAAATCTGGACTCCAGACCTGCAACAGAGCTCTGTCAGCCTGGTCTGTGCTCATCTACAGCACCTTTCATTCTCACTAGACAGTATCAAGTGTTTAACAGTATTTTGCATTCTCCAGCACAGACCCTAGAATCCTTCCATGGCTTTCAAAATCTGGGGTTTCTTTCTGTTAGAGGTTCAGTAGATATTCTGGGCAGGACCTGCTGATTCAGTACACTCTAGATGGGTACAACATGTATAGTCTACTGTCACCCCTGCACTGAGTGCCACATTGGATGTGATGAGATCTTCTGAGGATTGTGTTCCCTTGTCCTAGTGGTGACTTGTTTTTGTAAGCTCCATCTTAAGCAATTTGTAGAATATGGGAACACTCCCTCTTTTCTAGGCCTAATGGTAGAAGTGTACTGGAGTAGAGTAGGTCTTGTGAAGTGAAAAACTACTGGATTGGTCAATTAAGTCTGAACCATATATCATAAGAAGTAAGTTACATAAAGAAGGGTTATATCAGGCTTCTAAGCTTCAGCTTAATGCAGAATAAGGAAATCACAAGGGCTTTAGTTAGTTCCCTTCCAGAGTAAAAGTTTTTATTTCTAGTAAGTGTTTCTGAGCATTTATGGTGAACACAAAATGTTCCCCAATATCTTCCCCCCCAACTGCTGATTAGCAGGACTCTTAAAGACAGACTAAAATTGTTCTGTGTGACAGGGAACAGAGACTCCCAGATGAACTTTAAATATTGGTGGTGCTGTAATGAAGTCGGTCCTGCTGAATCATGACATTTATGGTGCCATGAAGAAGTAGGTGCTGGATAAGAGTTCTGTGTCATGAAAAGCTGTGTGAAAGCAATTCTCTCTTTCTGCCTCTATATTAACTTTTCTGAGACATTGCTGCGCTTTGATCACACCGATCACACTTTGATCCTGTTCACTTTGTACTGTGAGGTCTCCTGGTTTTGGACAATCATAGCAGAGTTTCCTTTGAGGGTGTCCCTACTTGTGCCTTGCATTGTTCAGGTTGGAAAATGGCTATTTCTTCTTACAGGTCCTGGGACCCAATTCAACTGCAAACAGCATTATGGCTGCTTATCAGCAAAAGAGGATGATGCCTCCTGTTGTACAAGGTTAGTTGAGTCTCCGAATTAAGTTTGGGTGTGAAATGTCAGGGAGGTTAGTGGGCTTGGTGGCTCTCCAAACACTGCTACCTGCCAACAATTGTACCAGTTACTCAGCTGTGGTGGTTCCTTGCTTTTCTTTATGGGTGTACCATCCTGCCTTGTGGCAAGTGAGCAGCTTTCTTAATAAAGTTTATTTTGCTCTGAATTCATGTTCTAAAACTGTTTCCTGTGCTAAAATATCTCAACTGTTCTTGGGTTACTGTGTGTGTAACGTCAGTCTGTTGTGAGGGAATTGAAAATCCGATTTCTTAAAGAGCATGTTAGATAATTCTTCTTGTAACTTACCTGCTGAATTTTTCTCTCTGCCTTTGGCAGTCAGGCCAGGCCCTTGACCAGACCAGGCTACAATCTGTCATGTCACTTTGCCTTCTCTAAGTCCTTGCAGTGAATACAAAATTAGGGCTGAGAGACCTAGCAAAGAGTGGTCCCAATTCCTCAGTCTTCCATCTCTCCCCTAGTCCTACATCTTCTTTCCCTGCTAGTCCTGAAATTGCGTGGGGAGATCCTCTGTTGAATCTATAGATGCAACCTGTCTATTGCCACTTGCCAGGGTTGGCTTCAGAAAAAGCTCTTACTCACTCCAGAAGGAGCTCACTGTGGTGCCTGAAGGGCCAATGACAGGTGAATGAATGGGGTTCTGCTTTGTGCCACTAATGGTTGTGGCTTTGTGCCTGTGCCTCCTCGTTCTGAACAGTGACACTTAACTATTAAGAGGGGACTTGGTGTGCCCAGACGTTTCCTGGGCAAGCAAGTCTTCTGAGGACACTATCCTGTGCAGGCTGGTTATCAGTCACTACAGGGAAATTATAGATGTCAAGAGATTTCTCAGCATCCTTTGATTTAAGAAAAGTGGACAAAAGTAGTTGACAGCTCTTGAAGAAACTGTATGCTGTTACTCCCTGTTCTGACACTTGCTCCATTTGTCTTTCAGATCCAGAAGTACTGACTCCACCAAAATTCAATAAAAATGTGCAATGGAAGCTGCATCTTCTCCAGTAACCAGAAGCCAAGGAATCTCTGTGGACTCCGAACTCTTAACTTTTCATATAATTTCATTATATCTTTGCAGAAGGCGTTGCTGTTCTGGTATTTCTGATACACTGTTCCTAGGGCTGCTCTGGAAGTGAAGGGTCCCTCCACCTGGTGCAGCTGTGACTGTCACCCATATGGTGTCACACTTGTGGGCACAGCTCTCATGTGCACTGCAGAGGTGGCTTGTGCGGCTGGGGAGCAAAAGGATATGCAGATCTGACAGCTCCTACCACTGTTCCCCCTTCTGGATGAAGCAATCCCACCAGTGTTGGATGGGTTATCTTCACTGCCATCCATACCTCCCAGAGTTGATATCTGCTATGATAACAGGCCACATTTTAAGCACTTCAGCCTGCTTTAGAGAACTCATCTGCAAGACTGTACCAATAGCAAATTCCTGCAGTTGCCAAACAAATTTTGTGTCTTTTCTGCTGAAACTGGGTGTTGCTGATACCAGATTTTCATTATTGCTTTGTTTTATCAGAGTGAATGCTGCAGTGCCAACAGCCATTGTATTGAAACTGGGCCTGATCACACCAGGGTGTCTTGGACAGAGGAAAACACGAATAAAAACAGGACAGTGGTGTTGGTGTTTCACTCTGCTGGGTAATACTACCCTAATTATCTGACATCAAAGAAGATAAAGTAATGGTGCTTTATGGCACTGACCGATCAGCCGCTGTATCGTGATAATAGTGCAATAGTGCACAGCATTATTGCAGAACTGTGTCATCTGGAAACTGATCTTGTACTGAGAATTAGGTTTTACCTCAGAATACTGTCATCTGATGCAAGAAGTAACAGCAGTAGTTCTGGGAGCAGAGGAAGGAGATGAAACTGGAAGCCCTCTCAGTGGCAGCATCCCCTTCTTGGTTAATTATGGCCTGGCATTTGTAGTGTTCAGGCCATTTCCATTGGGTTCTGCAGAAAAACACCTTACAGACAAGGTGCTTGCTGTCTGTTGGAGTCGTTCAATGGCACAGCTGTGTTCTGACTGCACAGCCGTGAGCATGTGCAGTGCTGCAGGTAACTTCTTGTGTGGCAAGAACTCCATCAGATTAGACTGGCCATTTAGTCTTGCACTGTCTGTTTTGTGCTGGCTTGGGCTTGCTGGATGGAGGAGAGTGGTAAAAGTGTGAAGTCTTTTTTCAGTGTGAAGCATTGGAGCACATCTCCAGTTTTTCTGAGTTGCCTGGCGTGTTCTGGGTTGTGTGGGGGTGACTTAAGCCTGTTGTCAAATACTGTGACTACACTGGAAAGAGATTCTCCAAGAGTAATGCCTTTTGAGATGGCAAAACACATGAAAGTCTTTACAGGACAAGACTGTTTCACAGGACCTGGTCTTCAAAATGGTAGCAGAGCACAGTCCCTGGTGAAGTCAGAAGCCATCTACCAGATCTGGAGAGTCTGTGCTTCTGTGCAAAGCACTCTGGCCCTGCAGCTGAAATGTGACACTGACACTAGTAATTCCTGACATTCCTGAATCTGATGCCAAGAAATGCTGAGTCTTGCACAACTGAACCTATTGTTTAGAAAGAGAACACAAGAAAAGATAAAATTGCCACTGGCTTACTGAGGATTCATGCTTGTGCCTAAGAATGGGTACGATTTCTTTGGTTTTTTCATCATGGTGATGGTGAAAGCCAAGGACCCTTTTGTGTTAGGCATGCTTTCTTGTTCTCCCACCAAGGCAAAAATCTGCCATCCAAGTGAAGACCAGTCTTATACATCATTCTTCAAATTCTTACTGTCTTCCCCCACACCTTTCCCTCCTGAGTGAACTTGGAATAAGGAGCAGTAGAGCTGGGAGCAGCACCTGGTGTGGGTGAGCCTCAAGGGGGAATATCCTTCTTACTACTTCTGCAGTTGCTGGACCTTAATATCTTCTCAGCAGCAGCTAGGAGTCAGCTTTCCCTTGATTTCTGCTGCCATGTTCTTTTACTTTCTTAGTGATGCCTGTAATCTTGAAATATACTCAGTTTTAGTTACTGTCATTACAGACACATTGAATTTACTCTTAGGAATTCTGTGGGGGCTCCTACAAACACAGTTACCAGGAATTGAAGTAAACCATTAATGCAGAAATATGGAGTTCACTTTAAAAATATCTCAACCTCTGAGCAAATACGGCTGTATGGAAGCCTGTTTCTCTTGTTAGATATTTTCCACCTGTCTGCTGATTAGCTTCATTAAACACAGAAGGAACATAAATCCATCAAGTTCAGTAGGAAGTTTCATGAACAGATGCACAGTGTGGTTCACTGGAGCAATAGATTATAGTTCTTGCCAGTGATAAACACACCTGCTAAATACAAGTGTAGAGTGCTTTGTACAAGTGTTCCCAGGTATACTCTAATGAAGTCAGAATCACAGATCTTTCCAAAGAGGCAACTGCTGTGGGCGAGAGATGAGTAAGACCTTTGACTTTTCTGCAAGGTGGTTATGTTCTCATCCTCTGCCTTGGAGGCTTTCAAAGAATAAATTTATTCTTTTTGAGAGAAGCAGAGATAAGACTATAGTCTCATATTCTATTAACTGCAATTGTAAACGGAGAAGAGGGGGAGAGAACTTTCTTTGTAAATCAGTATTAAGAGTTACAAAGAGAGAACAAAGCCAGTGGCATTTTCATAAGGATGGAATAGAACTCTTGTACCATTCACTTTTCCACTGGGATGGCTGCAGGGGCAGGGGTCATCTGCCCCTCCACCTGATAACCCGTCACTCCATCAGCCTACCATCAGCCCATGTTAATCCCTTCACATATCTCATGGCACATCTCATGGAAAGTCCTTTACCATATCTTTCTTGGCTTTAGGCCTCATTTCTGTAACAATATTACAGAAAAGAATACAGTTCCGTAAGAGATCTAATTACAGCCAGGTGTGGATGGGAGATGCTTTATCATCACTGGCTGATGAGTGTTAAGGCTATGCTGCTATTCTGCAGCTCTCTTCCAACAGAGATGTTATCTTGGTTGCTCGCAGTCTCCTGTATGTACTTAGCAGCTGTAGAGGAAAGATTGGAGGAAGGCTGTGAGTACCTGCAAAGCCACACACAAAGTCACTTGTGACACTTTGTGGCCTTGAGGCTACCCCTATAGGTGGCTTCCCCTTCTTGGCTTCAGAGAGCTTGTGCCCACTGCTGCCATTCCTGTGGACCTTTTCCATACAGTGGTGACCTCACACAGTGCTGGACATGCTGCCATCCCTCACCCTGAGGTCAGCCCAGTGGCAGTGGTTCTCCTGGTGATGCTGCTGATTTACGACATCATAGATAGGCTTGTCCCCCTGAATCGTGCTCCCCATTTGAGTGTGTGGCAACTGTGACTAAGCTACCTGCTGTTCCCAGACAGATGGATTGCAGGGGGTTATGCTTCACTCTGACCTGCTCCAAGAAGTTCTAAAACCATGACTCCCGCTCAGATGTGATGGGCCATGGGCCAAAAGCAGCACATTTCACTGTGGAGAAGCATGGCTTCCCTTTCTGGCCTGGGTCTGCTATGAGGAAGACCACAGCTCTCTAGCATTCGCAACTGGCCTTGGTACAAATTAGTTCCCGTTGCAAAGCATTAGCACTTTACCTCTGGAGCAGCTGAAGCCCTAGTTTGTGACAAGAATGGATTCATAGACTGGCTGTGCTTTTGTCCTTGTTCCTTACTGTCTTTAGCTTTATTCTGTAATTTAAGGCATATTAATACTGATGTCAGCAATAGCTGAACTGTGGCTGGTGTTTTAAATTAGGCCATGGCCACCTGTTAAGCTTACTGTACCCCATTCTGGTGAAAGATGAATGGTTTAAGAAAAGATTTTGCACAGTGAGTCATAGGAGAACAATAAATACTTTAGAGACCCAGAAAAGTGGGAAATGGCAGGTCTTGCAGAATAGTTTTGAAACAATAGAACACAAACAGAAATCGTGCATTTGGCAAGGTTCCATGTTTTACTGAAATTAACTAAATCAGCTAAAAAGCATCCTTTAGATGAACTTAGCTCATTATAATGTGAAAGCCATATCTCTAAGGCTTAGACTACCCACCTCCAAATGAAGAATCCTACCTACTGAACATGCATAATAAATTCAAAACACATTATACCCTTATATTGAAGCAGGCAAAAGATTGTCCAATAGCTATTGAGTTGGCAGGTATTTAGACATCAGGTAAGTGCAGACTTAGATATTTTGAAAATATCTTAGCTACACTGCTTGGCTAGAACTGGGTGTGCTAGCTTTGTGGATTCACCAGCCAGCACCCATCTCTGCACAAGCATGAAATAAATGTGATCCTCTGTGCAGTTTGGCTTCTTGCACACCAGGTTGAAAGAGCACATTTTTGGGAATAACTTTATGACAGAAACATCTTTATTATTTTCCAGCAACATCTACTTATTATTTGCCCTATCTGAGTGGGTACAGCAACATGCTGCTGCATGGGGGAATGGAAGAAGAGGACACCCTCTCCCTAGAGAATGTGTTACTGTTAGGAGCAGCATTTTGCTTGTGTAACAAAAGCTCTGTGCACTCTTTTACTAAAAGCCATTTCACCCAGAGAGCATCTTACTTAACTCAAAGTTGAGCTTAGGATGAAGCTGAACTGTACAAACCAGATCTGGACTCAAGAGATTTTTACTAGTACTGTCCTGCTGCTTCTGGAAGTTCACATCTTGACAACAATCAAATTATTAGAGGCTCACTAAAATCCTGATTGCAAAAACAGTACAGGATTAAACCACAGAATTTCTGTATCAACCTCAACGTATGCAGACAAGCAACTGCAAACCTTGATAGTTTTATTACTCTAGGAAGCAGTAAAGCTGGTCATTGTGTATTACAAATGTATTACATAAAAAATGTTTAAATACATCCTTGTACCCCAATGAGACTTTTGCTCCACTTAGAGCCTGAGCAGTGGCTGTACCCTAGCTGAGGGGCAGTTCAGCAGCACTGAACCTGAAGTCAGGCCTTTCAGCCAAGCGGGGGTGATCAGCTGCTGCTCCTGCCTCTCCACTGACAGTACATTCTGTCAGCCACACCAGTGCCTGCAACATCAACACATAGGAGGAACTTCAGTGGTAAGCAGAAAACGTCAAGAGAAAGACCTCTAGATCATTGTTTCTTTCCTTTCTCAGTAGAAACCTAGATCTGGGCTCAGTTCAGCTTCTGAATTTAAATAAATCCTTTCATCCAAACAAAGCACTTCTCCCAGACTTCAGTTCACTTACAGATTGGTGCGACTGTACGACAATAAAGCTGCAACCAAAAAGCTTCCATTTCAGAAGTCACTTTATTTACATTTTCAGTAGGAAGGAAGAAGAGGGCTTGAGGTTTTGTTGAAGCTATTACTAAATTAGTATGCTGCTGTTTCCAGGCCACTTTTCCCCACATTACAACATGTCACTTTAGTTAATAAACATATATTTCCATTAACATTTTGTCGTCTTTGTGTTGGCTTGAAATCTGAAGACAGATTGAAAGATTATTTTTTGCAAAATCATTTTGGCCAATGTTTCCGAAGATGTTCCTTTAACTGTGGGATTGTGGACAGCTGTTGTTTACAGCGATGGCATCTGAGGGGGAGTTTGAGAAGTTCAGAGGTGTGGTCTTTCACCATTACTTTTCCCTTGCTTCTTACCATCTCTATCACATCTGGGGAAAAAAATAAAAAAGACCATAGGTATTGAGACCACATAGCGTCATGAAACACATGACATTGCAAATCTCTGTGCATTGTTTTGCATGCACAATATGTCATTGCTGCATTCCAATTTAAACCAGCCACAAAATTTGTTGAATTTTACTCAGTGCTACTCCCCAATATCTTAAATTAAATAAAATCTTTCACTTACTGCAATAATATGTATGACTTGCACATTTGTTTGGAAGAAAAGCCCGAAGCCAGAATGTGCAAGTATGTTATGAAATACTTTCTCTAATCATTACCTTGAGAGTTTAAGAAGTAGTCTGTAGTAAAAGAATTCCAGTGCTTTTTGGTTTTCAGGGCTGGAGAATCAAAATCCTGGCTGATTACATGCAAATGTAGCTGACTGAAAAAAAAATATAACGTAGATATGAGAGAAGATGGTTAATGCTCAAAGTTGTTTTGCAGTTGCATCAGTTGCAAACATGATTCAACAGGGTGCCAGCCTTGTGGGTCAGTCCTGACCCTGTGACAGAAGAAACACAGTCTGTTCTGGAAGCACTGTCTCTTGCCAAGCATGTCACTTATAAAGAGTCAGGGTCACTAATCTGCATATTCCATTGGTCCTCACTGCAGTCTATATTCCTGCTAGTTTCCAAAAAGGCAGAGACAGTAGTGTTAGCAAACCACAGGTTTATTAAAGATTTAATAATAAACCAAAGTTTTATTATTTGTAGAGTAATTGAATGGGACTTGATCAGTGTTCAAAAGCTTCATTCAAGAACTGGAGAACAACTGACTGCAGTATCAACAGACACTTGGACACTCTAAGGTCTGGACTTAGACACAAGACTCAAATCCTTGCTCCTAGCCTTAACAGGTCTAGGAGTCAGTCTCTAATCTCATGCTGGTGCCCTGGGAGCGGGATGCCCTAGCAATGGCAGTAGTGCTTCTGTCACTGGGGCTGGACCACAGGCATCCCACAGCCCCAGGCACCAACTTCTGCTAGAGAAGCCCAACAGGCATTTTCCCCGTGCCTCAGGATCTACACAGCAGCGTGGGGCAAAGGACTGCACACCAAGCTGTCTCTAGTGTTGAGGAGGACTGCCTGTTCTTTAGCAATGCCAAATCTCCTCATGGATTTAGCCCCAGATCTGTGTAACTGGAATAACAGCATGTCCGCCACATGACTCCTCTAGGTCTTACCTCATACTGGGGATAGCATGGTAACCCAGTCGGAACTCCAGGCTCTCTCGGGCAGGGCACTGTTCAATCATTTTTTGCCCAACGGCATGCATATGTTCCAGAAGTGCAAGGTGGTCCCTGGTGACTGACTTCAGGCTTGAAATAGGGTCCCATGGTAAGATAAGCCAGTGGTAACGTGCTTTGGGATATTTATCCTTGATGACTACAATCTTTTCATCTTTGTAAACCTTGCAAAAAAATGAAATAACAAGATTACTTTACAATTGAAAGTTAAACATATTATTCCTATAAGCACTATGTTTAGTGGAGAGACGCTATCCAGTGAAAACTTTTGCTGGAATTAAGCTGCTCCAGGATAAGTACCCTCTTCCATAACATATACCAGGCAGCTATGGAAAGGTGTTCCAGCATCCTTTTTCATATACTTTATTATAAAAGGGGCAAAAGCTTTCTAATCTTACTTTCCAGTAAGTTAACCATAACTACAGCGGTATATGAACTTTAGAAAATCACCTGGACTGAGATATCAGTGAGGCCTAGGGAACTCTACTTCCATCAGGCTATGCTCAAGCTCTGCAGTCACAAACAAAACCACAGTGCTCAATACAGAATATGTTGGAATGTACTAGGTTGCAAATTTCCAGAGTGAAGCACAAATCTCAGATGTGCTAACAGCGGTGTGCAACAGACCTCCACCAGCATTACAAAGACAAAAATATTCAAGTCTGGGCTATTTCAGTTCATCCTACCCAGTGTGCTGCTTTGTAAGATCACTCACAAGAAGGAGAACAGAATCCTGTCTATCATGTCCTTCTTCCTGTTTTCATTTTGTTTTACGTTCTGCAACAATTCAGTGCAGCTGAGGAAGAGAAATGGTTGGGAAGTTTGTGGACAACAGTGGGGAGAACCCAGCAATAAAAAGCCGTCAGGCTGTGATGCAGAAACTGTGTATTGTGTCTCTGGTCTCTTAGCAGGGCACCAGCTGACGAGAGATGGATGATGTCTTTGTCACCTTTGTTAATTAAGTTTTGGATGTTTATATAGAGATCAGTCTTACTCTACAGGAAAGAAGATTGGAGTTCTATTGGCACACAAATCATAGGACTGATTCTTTCAGCAGCAAGATATTTTATACACACATACTACTGTCTGCTCCTGCTGCCAACAGGAACAGGATCACATTCAAGTCTTTTCAAGTTCAAGAAAAAAGAAATATGGCTATTTAATATTTGATTAAAAATAAAAAATAGGAGTTCTATTGTTTGTGTATTCAGATTGAAACTACAACTAATAAAGCTAACCTTCACTCATAAACAGGTACTTGTGTCTAACATTAAAAGAAGAGTTTTAAAACCTGCTTACATTTTGGGTCAAGAAAGCCTGGTTTTGGTAAGTATACAGAATTCTCCTTCAGGGGTAAAAGCAAGGTTTCATGTTTAAAAAGTATGGAAGAAGAATGTACTCTATAGGGGCTTTATCATCCCTTATATATAGACTCATTTGAAAGTGCTGGCAACTCTTGGACAATGGACAATGGCTATCCAGTTCTCCTGTAAATCTATGCAGTTCAACACTGCACACTTGTATTAGAAGAAAAATCAATCCAGAAACAGGAGCCTTCTGTTTAGTTATCAGCTAAGCAAGGAACTGGCTCACAGGTCTGGCACAAAAGTTTACAGTGAATGGGTGACATCAGACTGGTGACCTGTCACTGGTGGGGTTCCACAGGCCTCCATCTCAGCCCTGTGCTCTTCAACAGCTTCACAAATGACCTGGACACAGGACTGGAAAGAACAGAAAGCAAGTTTGCCAATGACAGTAAGCTGGGAGGAACTGTCAACTCCCTTGAAGGCAGGAAAGCCCTTCAGAGAGACCTGGACAAATTAAGGGCTGGGCAGAAGTTTAACAAGGTAATGTGCTGGATTCTGCACCTTGGACAGGGCAACTCTGGACATAGAGAGAGACTGGGGAGCAAGAGACTGGAGCGCAGCTCCATGGAATGGGAGCTGGGGGTCCTGGTTCATGTCAAGCTGAACTTGAGCCAGCAGTGCCTGGCAGCCAGGAGAGCCACCCGTGTGCTGGGGTGCATCAGGCACAGCATCACAGCCAGGCAAGGGAGGGGATTGTCCTGCTCTGCTCTGCTCTGCTCTGCTCTGGGGCACCCTCACCTCCAGTGCTGGGGGCAGTTCTGTGTGACAAAATAGAGGACATAAAGCCCTTAGAAAATGTCCAAAGCAGGGCTCAGAAGATGGTGAAGGGCCTTGAAAGGAAGACATATGAGGAGGTGCTGAGGTCACTTTGTCTGTTCAGCCTGGAGGAAACTGAGGGGAGAACTCATTGCAGTTACAGCTTCCTTGTGAGGGAACAAGAAGCAGCAGGCACTGACCTCTTCACTGTCATGAACAGTGACAGGACTTGACGAAATGGCCTGAAGCTGAGTCAGGGCAGGTTTAGGCTGGATATCAGGGAAAGGTTCTTCACCCAGAGGATGGCTGGGCTCTGGAACAGGCTTCCCAGGGAACCTGTCATGACACCAGGTCCATCAGAGCTCAAGAAGAGCTTTCAGGTACATGATATGATTTCTGGGAATGTCCTGTGAAGGCTAAGAGTTGGATTCAATGATCCTGATGGGTCCCTTCCAACTCAACATACACTATGACTCTAAATTATCTTCAGCCTAACAGAGATGTCACCTGAAGGGGCCCAGTGAGGCCAGAGGTCAGATCGTGTCAGCTGATATAAAGGCGTGAAAGTTAAGAACTTGCTGGAAACAAGGAAATAACACAGCGCTGACTGCTGGAGAATGGGAACCCCTGTGGCTTGCTCAGCTTCAAATGATAACACTTAGTTGGTTTCCCTGAGGAAACAAAGCAACTGCACAGCTCTCCTGCTCTCCCATCAATGTTTTTGAAATCTGTTGGCCAAATCTCACAGTGCAAAGAGCTCAAAGAAATTAACACAATGAGAATCTGCGAAATCAGTACAGTAGGGACTTCCAAGTTAATGTTACTACAGAGAGAGATGCAAGTACAATTCAGCCCTCATGCAGGACTCCATTGATAAACCAGACTGTTAAAGCAAATTGCAGAAGGAAGAAAGAAAGCTCATTTAGCTTTATGATACAGGATCTACTGTAAAGTACAAGTATACAGCTCTCACCTGCATTTTTGGATCTTGCATGGAGCTCTTTAGACCCTGACTCCAGTGTCCTAAATGTTCCTATAGCACAGAATGGGAAAAATAAATTGTAAGACAATTAAGCATTCAATTATATACTTCAAAGAATTCAGTAAAGAATATTCATTTGTACACAGCAGTACAATAACAGCTGAATGAGACTTCAATTATTTCCCTTCTATAAAATGCCAACATACCTGCTTTAACTGCCCCCAAAAAGCTACTTTTGAAAACTTTTAACAAGATACTGTGAAGATAGAAAGTTCAATCTTCCAAACATTGGAAATTCAACAGCAGGGAACTATAAATGTGTTTAAATTTAACAATTTGCCTGCATGTGTCATGGCACAAGGCCCTCTGCTTCAGGGATCATAAGAACCAAAGAAAGAACAAAGATGTCCATTAACTGTCCTATCCCATACTGCTCTGCACAGAAAAAAAGTAGTTGCAGTGTGTGGCCTTATCCTTAGATGTATTGATTTTTTTTATGTTGTTCAGTGGCCTGCAGAGAAAACAATAAAGGCATGGGGAGATCAAGCCTTTGATCAACACAAACTATTTCTTAACTTTGCTACTGAACACCTAATAGAAGGTGTGTCTTGAGTGCACCTTTTTCAAAACAGATGTTTTAACTATTCGGAGCAGCAATAATATTCATCATATTCTTACAAAGAAAGATATTCAAACATTATTATAGTGCTGGCAGGGCTATAGTGTGAGTTGTCATCTCCCTGCTCATTCTACCACAAATCTGGCCCTAACATAACCAGCCCAAGTCCACAAATTAAATAAGTGGTTAACTCACAGCAACCTGAGAATAACATTTTGTCTTAAGCAGTTGTATTTCTGTGCCTTCTCCTTCAGCACTGCACTAGTTCCAAATGCATTAAGGTCTTTTATTTTGTCCATGTCACAGGGCTAAAAACTCCCTTTCAAAGATTCTGGCTGAGAACATTCACTAATGTAAACATGGTTCTGCCATACGGAATGAACAAAGCAGGAGGAGAAAAAAAGCTTCATGCAATTATAAACATACAAATTTTAAAAAGAAAATTCTCAGGTTGTTCTGTTCTCTGTGCACTTGCTTTTAGATAACCACTCAAGAGCCAGGACAGTGTCCTTGGGTGACTGCAGCTAAACAGAGCTCACGTGGACTGTTCTTCTAGCAGAAACTGCAGCTGAAACCAGAGATTAAATCCTCATTTGCTCATCCTCACACATACCTAACTCTCAGATCAGGTTAGCATGGGTCCCAAGTAACTTTCCCAGGGTGTGGGTGATGTCAGGAGCACATAACACCTCTCATGCTCTGTATACTTTGAGGATCTGTGCTCACCCGAGATGCCTCTCACCAGCAGAATCCACAAAAGCAAAATACCATGTCTCCTCATGAAGGAGACAACCCCAGGAGAAACAGCACAAGTACTAATACCAACACACTCACCTTTTTGCTCGAAGTTCCTTCATGTGTAGTTACACTGGTATTGCTAAGCTTTGGATTTGTAGAACTGCCTTGTGTATCCACCACTTCCAACTTCATTGTTTTTCTGGGCACAAGCTCTATATCATCATTCTCACAGGAGCCTTCATGTGGCATCTTGTCTGTTTCTGGAACAGCTTTCCCAGACTCTTCAGCAAATTGCACCGTGTAGGGGTAAAGGTTATTTACAATATGCAGAACTTGGCCTGGCTTCATTTTCACCACTTCACCCTTGCCAATATTCACAAGATCAACACTAGTTGGGTTGACCCCTATCTTTGGTAGACAGAAAAAGGAAAAAATAGTAGAAAATTATGTTGTGAGTGGAATTGCCAACTTCTGTTCAGTTCTCCTGGAATACCATTATCCTGGAAAGAAAATGCATTTTGTATTCACCACCCACCCTGCGCACATCAACGTGCTTCAGCAGACCAGGCAGTGCAGCACTGGGGACATCTGGGGACATCTGGGGACATCTGCTTCTGTCCCAGTCTTGCAGTCACGGCTGTCAGCACACAGCCTTAGGGCCTGTGTCAGAGGGAGCCTGGTCTGCAGCAGTTACACAGTTTAAGCACCACTTGTGCTGCACTTCCCACACAAATTAGCAACCTATTAAACAACTAGTAACAGCAGCAATTATTTCTGAGGAGTAACGACAGCTTTAGCAAATTATTTTAGTGCAATGGTGTTGTGATGTAGGCAACCCGCAGTGATTGCTTGATAGCTGGATTTTGCATCATCATGTGGGTGACCCTACAAAAATTAGGAGTCTTCAGCAAAATGCTTTTGGTTAATATCTATGCACAAAACGGGCTTTAGGAAATCAGCCCTCTCCTGTGACTGATGAACTCAGTCAGAGAAACTTTTTGTTAGCTTTGTCACTGCCATACCTACATGCTTTACAAGATGGTACTACACCTCTCACTTGGTATTCACTGCAATGAAGCACACACCTGATTCCAGCCAGGATCTCTTTAGTCTACAGCTCTGCAGTTTCACTCAGGTCAAGGATGCTTCCCATGAGTGAATAAATTATCAAACAACTGATCACTAGAACCTTGTGCCACACACCTGGGGAGCAACTCCTCAACAGGCAGCGAAAACATGCTAGCACCCACCACCAGAAAGTATCCTCAGTTTTGAGATTCCAGTAACACAATATTCAAATCATGACTAGGGTTGATTTCTGAGAGAAACTGTCCTAGATATCTCCGCCAGATTCACCAGATACCCCCAGGTGCCTGTGCATAGTGGGCTGTGGAGACATTTTGAGAGAAGGCGTGACCCCTCGGCAGGTACAACATGTTGTGGTACTGTCTGCACAGGCTGATGCTGTGGGCACCCACACACAAACTAACACCAGCACCACAGACCTTTCCCTTCATAGTATCTCAGAGATACTGGGTCTGGTGCACATGAGGGAGTAGGCCTGCCACCATCCATCTGGTAACAGGGGCATTCCAGCAGTGCTGTCTCTCAACCCATCTCTTCCCATAAGTAACCACATCTCCAGCTCTATGAGCTCACTCATAAAATACTCTACAACTGGGGAGTCCCATTAACACAAGAAGTTCAATCTTAAACAAAGGGCTGCCTCAGCTCATGAAGTTTAAGGCTCAGGAGAAAGATAAACAAGTTCAGTAGAAGAAGTCCAAAGTCTCTCAAATGCAGCACCCAACAGAACTGACCGAGGATTCACAACAGCATTCCCTGATGCCGCAAGTCTGGCTGTCTTAGACTGGAATGTATCTGGAAGGAATAGTGCAGCCTTTCATTGAGATGCACAAAGCAGAACGTTCACTTCTGAGGGTCACTTGCTCTAACCTCCCTTGGTGATAAGAAAGCTTCAGGTCCCTCAGACCCAGTGATCATTATCATCACCTGGAGCATTTGTGGAGCTAAGTACAACTGTCCCAGTAAGTGCCAGAAACACTGCAGATCTATACATAAAAACATACCTGTTTAACTGTGACATACCCCTTGTTACAGTCTGCTTTTAACTGAACTGGAAAAGAAAGAACAAAGTGTCACAAAACCATGCAAATAAAAAGAACTCTGCTGAACCACCCAGTGCAGGAAACACTCCTATTTTTGAAGAGCTGTTTCTTTCTGGAGCTGATCTTTGTGAATGTGTGCCAAGAATACTTCTGCCTCATCTCTTCTTTCCAGGACCGCAGGTAAAACAGAGCCAACCCACACACTGAGCCAAGGGTAGAATTACTTCAGAACAAAGCTGGATTCTGTTGATGTCTTATACGTATTTTTGACATTCTTACCTGCCCTCTGGGACAAAAAAAAAGGCATAGAGCAAGACTGTGTCCAGAGGCACAGAAGATAAAGCAAGGAAGATGTGCAGCATTGTATAGGTGATAGGCCTTTTCATATATTCTCCAACATCACATTATTTTATGTATCTAATAACAAGTCCTGCTAAAAATCAGTTGGTGGAATACTATGGAGAAGAAGTGCTGCTCACGAATAGGGGGATGCAGGCAGTGAAACACAACTTTTGGCCTGGGAACTCACATTAAGATTCAAAGCTTTAGTTTACAGAGGTGGATGTCCTGTCACTGGGTGTCTCGGATTTTTTAGGCCACAGAGATCTCTGTAAGTGCTTATTAAAAAGGATTGATGAGTTCAAGAACCAGGCAACACTGCAGACCACACAGAGGAACGAGGCAAGCTCAGCTGCTCTGCACATGGAAAGCAGGATTTGAGCAAAATCACCTTACCTTGCTGCCGTGAACACTTCTTATCCGTTATCCCGGTCTCTGGGCCACGCCCAACCACCACAGCTTCCAAGTGTGGCAGTTTCACTCGCTGAGCGCATTTCTCTTTGCCCACAAGCCAGCACACACGCATCACTGAGCTACAGAGCAAAATAAACAGTGTGTTACTTCCCGAGGGCCACCTTCCTGTGGAACAGGGTCCATGAATTCTGGTGCCAGCCCATCCATTAGCTGAACCAATTCTGCTAACTTGGTTCAAGTTTCTGAAATTCAAAGCAAAGCATGTCACCAGCACACGCATAATCTATGAGCAGGTTGCTGGTGAAAGGGCAATCCTGTTTTCCTTCCTACATTACTGTACATTCTCACATCCGTGAACCATATACAGGAAAAATCAATTGGATTTGATGGGACTCCTCCATCTGACAGAAGAGCCTAGCCACAAAAAAGCTCAATTTGTTTCCCACTGGATCAGAGTTCACCCGAGAAATTAACCACCAAAACAAGAGAGAGCAGCAAAAGACAAGAGATGAGAGAAGTCGGGACAGCTTCCATCCAGCAACACTCAGCACACGGACCACGCTATGAAATCTTCAAGTTTACATCAATTTGACCCTGAACAGCAAAGATCCCTCACCCTGCCCGGTGCTCAGCCCTGTTCCTCCCAGCTCTGCGGTGAAGAGCTCATGCCCGCGGAAAGCCAGGCTCCGTCCCGGTGTAACACCGGCACTGTCATACACCCATCCCACGGCACACCCATCCCACGGCACACCCGTCCCCACACCACACCCATCCCCACGGGACACCCACGATCCCCACACCCATCCCACACCACACCTATCCCACGGCACACCCACCATCCCACGGCACACCCATCCCCACGGCACACCCACCATCCCCACACCCATCCCCACGGCACACCCACCATCCCACGGCACACCCATCCCACGGCACACCCATCCCCAAGGCACACCCATCCCACGGCACACCCATCCCACGGCACACCCATCCCCACCTCACACCCACCATCCCCACACCCATCCCACACCACACCCATCCCCGTGGGCCCCGTTCCCATGGCAACGCCGGACGGACCCCCTCCCCCTTACCGCGCGGGTGACGTTCGCGCCGCCACCGCCCCGCAGCCAATCAGATACTGCAGCGTGTCACCCACGTGACCAGGTAAAGACTCCCGCCACGCCGCGTGGCCCAGCGCAGGCGCACTGGGCCCGCGGAGCCGGGGGTGGGCAGTGGGTCCTGGCAAAGGCGCAGCAGAGTGAAGCGGCCCGGGCCGCCGGTTACCGGCCTGTGCGGCGCGGAGCCAGGCCCGCGTCGGGTGAGGGGGGGAAAGGAGCGAAGCAGTGCCGGGAAGGCGGCGGCGTCCCGTATCCGGTGCAGCTCGGTGCCTCCGAGGGCGGGAGCGGCCCGGCGCGCAGGCGCAGGGCGAGGCAGACGCTGGGCAGGGACGCCACAGCCCGCGCGGGGCGGGGTCAGCGCTCAATGCGGGCGGCAGAGGCGCGCGCTGATTGGCCAAGCCCTTTCCCCTCCCCATCAGCCATTGGTGGGCCACTCGCCCGGGCCCGGCGCGCGGTGGGGCAGGACTTCCGGGGCGGGGCCGGCTGTTAAGCGGCGGGGCTGCGGGACCGGCCCGAAGTTTCCAGAAGAGTCGGGATCAGAGCAGCGCTGAGTGGGATCTGCGTCCGCCGCCCCGGGGGCCTCCTGCCGCCGCCACCGCCGCTATGGTGAAGGAGACCACCTACTACGATGTGCTGGGCGTTAAGCCCAACGCGTCCGCCGAGGAGCTGAAGAAGGCCTACCGCAAGCTCGCGCTCAAGTACCACCCGGACAAGAACCCCAATGAGGGCGAGAAGGTCGGCGGGACGGGCCGGGAGGGGGGGGCGGGCGGGCGGGAGTCCCGCCGGGGGTGCCGCAGGTGCCTGAGTGCCGGTGACTGTCCTTTCCGCAGTTCAAGCAGATCTCGCAGGCTTACGAAGTGCTGTCGGACTCAAAGAAGAGGGAGCTGTATGACAAAGGAGGCGAGCAAGCTATCAAGGAGGGCGGCTCTGGCGGCGGCTTCGGGTCACCCATGGACATATTCGATATGTTCTTCGGCGGCGGGGGAAGGATGCAGAGGGAGAGGCGAGGTAATATGTCGGCGGGGATATCAGATTCTTTGAAGAGAATGTCATAGATGTGAGAATTTAAACAGAGTTTAATGGAAGTTACAGAATTAATCTGAAAATTGGAGAAAACTGTTTTTCCCTTAACGCCTGAAACCCCAACGGAGGGCGTTTGGTTGGTGCAGTGGTAGTTTGGTCTCCTGTGCATTGTCCTCGGTTAATCGCTAACCAGGTGCGTTCGGAGTACCTTTAGCTGAGTGTAAGCCCAGCTGCTGGTAGACAAAATAGGAAATGGAAAGGTAAAGTATCTTAAAATGATTTATTAACTAAGCTAGTGTAAGTGTAGCATGTAAAAGCAACTATCTTGACATCAAGATCCAGTTCAGTCTGTGAAACTTTTCTGTGTTCTGCACTGTGCATTGGTATTATGTTGAAGGTGCAGTAAAATGCTACCCAGAAGTTAAGCTCCAGTTTAATCACGCTGGGAAGAACTTTAAACTTGTTAAGAGCAATGCTGACCCCATCACCTCTTAGTGCAGATCTGGTGAGAAAGGGAAGAAAAATTGTTTTGTATCCAAGTGTTAAGAGTCTGTAACAACCCAGAGCTCAGCATCCTTTAGATAACTAAGCCTACAGCAGCTGAAGTGCTAAGGAGTTCCTGAGGGTAAAAATATAGTTGGTCATTTCTGGTTCCAGAAGGTCACATGGTGAGAGAAGGAAGGTGCCGAAGTGGAGATTCCAAACAGAGTCTCTCACTTGTTTGCAGGAGATCTGTTTGGTGACTTTGTTGAAACCAGGGTCCTGCATTATAAAACTTACACATTTGAGGTTTTGTATGTTCTGTTGCTTTCACTGTTTGTACTTTTCCAGAAGGTCTCCTCTGACTTTGCCAGAGTCAGTCATAACAACTGTTCCCTAATATGACAGCAGCTGAGAAGGGGCTTTTGACTAATATGAGCAAAACAAGACAAAGCTCTATTGAAACAAGATGCTAAAGCCCAGAGACTTGGCTTATCATGGCTTGACAGGGAGATGTGAAGACCAAGCTTCTAAGCTTGAATAAATATTTGTTCTTTTACAGGTAAAAATGTGGTCCACCAGTTGTCAGTAAGTTTGGAAGATATGTACAATGGTGCAATGAGAAAACTTGCACTGCAGAAAAATGTCATCTGTGACAAGTGTGAAGGTAATGTTGAAACTGAAACTAAAGAGAATGTTTCTAAAGCTTTTGGGTTTTTTTTCTGCTAGCATATAACTACCTATCTCCAATTTTTGTTCTCAGGTCGTGGTGGTAAGAAAGGTGCAGTAGAATGCTGCCCTAATTGCAGGGGAACAGGCATGCAGATCAGAATTCACCAGATTGGGCCAGGCATGGTGCAGCAGATCCAGTCTGTGTGTATGGAGTGCCAGGGGCATGGGGAGCGTATCAGCCCCAAGGACCGGTGTAAGAGCTGCAATGGCAGAAAAATTGTTCGGGAGAAGAAGATCTTGGAAGTTCACATTGATAAAGGTGAGGTGTGTTACTGAGGTGAAGTATTGAACTTGAATGTGCTGACTGATTTTGCAGCACTAAAACAGAAGCCTTAGCAAATACCTGGTGTCAATTTGGCAAGTAACAGTGCTGAATACATAGCAAAATTGCTTATTGTTGTCTTACAAAAGTAGAGTTGTTTTCTAGGGAAGGTCAACTATCTCTGTTCACTTCTTAAGCCTGGCACATAACTAAGAGTGAATTCTGAAACTTGCATTATTGTAAGCAGTGAATTATTTTTCAGGTCCCTCTAAGGCCAGTTTGTGATCAGGTAGTCTGATCAATTTTCACTGCCTGCAGCAAAACCCTGCAGACTCCGATCACTTCCGCTGTGTTTCAGTGTGAGGGGAACCAGGTCTGCTGTAGTGATAGGGTGCAGAGACAGTGCTAAGCCTCTCGTGCTTAGGACTCTGTTGGCTACACACCCCTGACAGTGCTGCCCAGCGCAGGTACTGCTTCCTTTCCTGTCAAAATGCAGCTCGATACACAGACCCTCAGTGTGATGGGTGAAGGTAATGGTATTGAGTGACAAATGCATTTCTGCTGAGGGGGCTGCCCAGAGGCTGGTGGGAGAAGCCTGTGGAGTAGTGCAGCTTGTAGGACAGAGCAAGCTGACAAGTACATGACTTTTAGAGACTCGTGATTGTGACCTGCAGCTGTTACATGTGTGAAGTGTAAGCAGAGCTTATGCAATGCCTGAATTTGTAGGCCAAATCCTACAGTAGTAATAAATATGAGGACTAGAAGGGATATATATTACTGATACTTCGAACATATGAGGATGTTTTTCTAGAAGGAAGGGAAAAGAGACTCATATAGCATTAGAGAGCTAGTATATTTGTTCAATAGACTTCTTGTGTGGGTGAAACAAGTTTCTTACAGGAGATTTTCAGTCCATGGGGAATGCTTCTTTTACTTGGCAGGCACTGAGACGATGCTTCATAAGGAGATGTGCCACATATTTATGAAACTGAAGAACCTGACTAGTCAATTGCTCTTGAATAGAGTTAGTACACAGTGTTTCTGATTTCTTCTTTGTATTTGTGTGTATAATGAAAACTGTCTTGATGATGTTTTCCTTCAGGACTTTATGTTGGTGGCTCTTTTGGCAGTACAGTTAAACCTGATGGTCTTGAGACTGAATTCAGGTTAGCAGTGCTAAGATCTGTTGAACAAGTGAGTGGATTAAAAGAAAAAATAAAAACAAATCCTTCAAGGGAAAATCCTGATGTTCTTGCTTTAAGATATCTTGATACCAGCTCATGCCTCTAAAAGTGTTTGTTGTTGGTGCTTTTATCTTAAAAATAAGAAAAATGGTTTTGTTTTGTGCAATAGGAATGAAGGATGGTCAGAAAATAACATTCCATGGTGAAGGGGACCAAGAGCCAGGTCTGGAGCCCGGGGATATTATTATTGTGTTGGATCAGAAAGACCACTCTGTATTTACAAGGTAAAGATACTTGAATTCTCTTGTATTATCTCCTGTGATGTTTTTCCACGTGCTTCCTTGGTTACCACTCATCTTGTAGGTACTGGAGTGTCAGGATCACATGACTGTCACTCAGCCATGAGTTTGTCTGGGTGGTCAGAGGAGCGCTGAGGTGAGTTCTGGTGCAGCTAGTCTGGCCACTTGTGTTCTGATAGCATGAGGTAATCAGCTGTGAACTTTGGCAGCAGAAGGGAATAGAAGGCAAACAAAAGCAGTTACATTTAAGAGTTTACAAATCTTTCATTTTAAGAACTCATTGGAATACTGAGATTTATAGTAGTTTTGAATATTTGTGACTGTTTCCTTGCTTTCAATTATTTAGCTCAGAAAATTGTCATTTAATGTAGTCCACTGTTGTCCACATGGCCTCAAGACACAGAAAACTTGGAGTGTGTGCATATGTGTTTGTGGATCTTATTTAGGACGGATTTATTCAGTATAGCGTGCACCCTTGTGATCAAACATGGTTTGCCACACTTCATTTCCTGCCCAAGTGCTATGGGCAGCATAATTGGTCCTGTCTGGCTTTTGTTGTGAAAGCAAAAGTGACTCAAGCAGCACTGACCACATCTCAACTATTTCATGCTCCCAGGCAATACTGCTGGGTGTTGCATACCTCCCTCTGTAGTTTTACTGTTTGTGGAATTAGTCTGTTCAGTATATTTTGGTTAAAAGCACCGTTGATGAGCTTGCAGAACTGTGTTGCATTTGTTTTCTCACTGCTGCTTCTCAGAGCAGTTACAGAGGAAGTGGTGGGTTTAGAGAAAGCACTTTTCACTGACCTTGTGCTTGTAAATAGGAACAGTGAGCCAAAGGTTCTTGGGAAACCTGCAGCTGGTGTACCTCACTATCATGTATGGTGCTGAGCTCTTGAAGCTGGTGCCAGAATTCTGTGCCAAGGAACACTGAGCTCACAGGTTAAGAATCACTTCTGCTTTGGATGAGCTTACTCAGCTGATTTTTCTTAACTTCCAGTGAAACCAGACACTGATTCAGATATGCCAAACTGTTCTCATGGTTTCCTGGGACCTGAAGTCAAAATGCTGCTACATTATTTTTGTCTATCCTTCTGCCCAATGCTTTCAGTTCTAGTGTCCTTCAATAACCCTTGATATTACTGGTCTTGTGGGTTATGCTGAGGTCATGCTCTCGCACAAGTGGGATGTTCCTCCTCTCCTGCCAGAGTCTAAAATTAGCTTTTCGTTCAAGTCTCCTTTTAAAACATCCAGAGATGTTTTAAAAACAGGGTGAGTGCTCTATATTCTTTGAGTAAAGTGAAGGATTTTGTAGCCTTTGAACATGTAGACAATTACTAGTAGTGTCATACTGAAGTCAGAACACAGTTAAAGTAATTAACACTATCTATTCCAGATACTTCTTGGTACTTGTGTCAAAGGTACTTGTATCATTACCAAAGTGGCCATCACCTGTTCAGACTTACCCTGGTAATAAATCTTGAAGGTGTCACAGATCACCTTAGTGCAAACTAGTGCAATTAAGACTGTATTTATCTACACAAAGAAAGGAATTAATTGTCCCAGTTTCAGTATTTATGAGGCTGAGAAAAATTTTTTTTAATTGGGAATGAGCAGTGAAGTGAAACTGGATGCCAGTGGGCCTTACTGTATTATTTCTTCTCAATAAACACTTGTAACACTTTAGATAGCTTGACATAATCGTAATGGCTCTCAGAGCGAGCATCATTCTAGTAATTGAGGAGCTACATTAATATTTGGTATGCTTTGTTTAGTTGCCTGGGTTTCTGTTATAACTACAGCTTATTGTAATTTCTAGATTTTAAATACTGAAGTTGGGCATGATCCTTGTACTATTTCTCTCTCACTGTGCTGTTGTTGATTGGTTCTGCCTTAGACGAGATGAAGATCTACTTCTGTCTATGGATATTCAACTGGTTGAAGCACTATGTGGCTTTCAAAAGCCCATCACAACTCTGGATAACAGAACTATTATTATTACCTCCCATCCTGGTAAGAGTTGGTTTGCTTTCTGTTGGAAATTCTTGCATACAGTGAATGTAAGCTGGAAATCTAAAGGAACAGAAGCACCCCATCTTGATGTAAATGGGATGTGTGCTGGTGTCAAATTCTTTGCCCTAGTCTTTGCAGTACAAATCTTAAAATAAAAAAGGATTTTTGCATAGCAGTCAGCAGTAACTTTCTCTTTGCGTGACATAGTAACAGACCCTACCTCATGGACATACTTGCATCCTGAGGATATCTCATGAGAATTGAAGGCCGTGGGTCTCTGAAAACCACTTTTTCAGCCTTGGAAGCGATGGAGCACTTAATAAATTTGTAAGTATGCTTCCTTTGGGAAGCATAACAAGGTTTACAGGAATGTAATGGAGACATCAATCTGCTTTCCTGCTGATATGTTACCAGGCAGTAAGTTCCTGTTAGACTACTACGTGTTGCTGCCTAACCACAATATAGAAAGCTACATAAATATTGAAGGGAATTATAACTAAAGCTGCTTCTGTTGCTTGCATGGCTCCCTTCCTTTTTTGGTAATTTTTTGGGTTTTTTTTTTAGGCCAGGTTGTTGAGCATGGGGCTATTAAGTGTGTGTTGAATGAAGGTATGCCAATCTATCGCAGACCGTATGAAAAAGGACGTCTGATCATAGAATTCAGGGTAAGTGAATCAACTCACTTCCACAGCATTTCAGGACTGAACATCCATCCAAAATTCAACCAGTAAGCACTACCTCAGTCAAGAAGAGATACCAATAATCAGATATTCTGTTTTGGTATTTGTTCTTTACAATGATGGGAACATGGAACCCATCAGAATTATAGTTCAGAACAGAAAAAACTTCCGGAATACTGTGCCCTCAAAGTACATTAGGTACCAGAGGAGTTTCTTCAGCAACCTTGTGAATTTCTATTTGCTTGACATGTTGTTTAGTTTCTATTGCCCTGTAGGAAGGATGCATGAGTAACTTCAACTTCTGCACTGGAGCAGAAGAGTAGGTTGGAAAATGCTGATTTTCTTCTCTGGGGAGAAGCTAATACTGGGAGCTGTAGCCGTAAGGCCTGTCTGCTACAGCTTAGAATATATTTAACCATATCTCTAATGTTGATGTTTTTGTTTATATATATATATTTGAATATGTAGTTGTATATGCTATTATAAATATGTAGCAATATGTGCTACTGTATTACATTTCTGCTTTGCTTTTGTGGTTGGTTCTAGAGGGCAGCCTGAGGCAGAAGAATAAAGGTGTTGATTGAGTTGCCAGAGTTAGAAGCTAACTTCATGCAGGCATTAAAAACCAGCTTAATGATGCTGATATTAAGCTCTGAATTTAAGTAACCTAGGACGACAGACCTGACTTTGACAGATATTTAACCTGTAGGTCTCTTTGACCTAATGAAAAAACAGTTCAGATAGACTTGAGTAACTTTAGCTCTTGATTTCAGGTGATCTTCCCAGAGAGTGGCTTCCTCTCCTCAGATAAGCTGTCCTTACTCGAAAAACTGCTACCTACAAGGCAGGAGATAGAAGAAACTGAGGAAATGGAACAGGTGGAATTAGTGGACTTCGATCCGTCTCAAAAGCGAAAACACCACTATAATGGAGAAGTGTATGAAGATGATGAGCATCAGCCTAGAGGTGGTGTTCAGTGCCAGACATCATAAATGGGCCAGTGAATAACTTGTGATGCTTGTTTTGTATGGAGTAGTGGATGAGTGAAGGACTACAAGCAGTTTACCCTCACCTGCTATTTGTTGTTCTATCCAGCCATAGTCATTTCTAAAAGCAAAGAGAAATAAACTGAGTAATTAAACTGACTTTGCGATTTGTATAAAGCTCCAGGATACAAGCTGAAATGAAGTTGACTGCACTTCACCCCTGCCTCTTGCTCCAGAAAACTCCCTTACCTGCTTGTCTTTTATTCCAAACCTTGTAATTCCTGTATGTGTGCAATTGCCCAGGCTTAAACTAAGATTCTGTGGTGTGCTTTTTAGAAATTCTAGATCTTATACTCTGTGAATAAAGTATGCACAAGTACTTATAATCCATGGTAAGATGTAGTGAAGTTTTGTACAATTAGGATAATAATGTTTGGGCTTGTAGTGGTGTTTGTTAAACAGGGCCTGGCTGTAATGCACCCACATGGTAGATGAGGCTAACACAGATGTGATCAATCTTCGCAGGCCCATTAATGTCATGAGATCCCCAAGCTTTCCACGCCATTCCACATGAGGTCAGATAGTCCTTTCCTTTGCCAGCACTGGTCCTGACCCTAGAACTAGCTATGGAGCTTCCTTTGTTTCATCAGTGACTCCCATTTGGCTGCTGTCCTGCGCCACACTGCCTGTGGAGCCAGGGCTTGCTTGGAGCTGCCTTGGCTACTGTGCATTAGTAAAATCCTCTAGGTGTTGTCAGCATGCAGGTGGCTCAGAACGTCAGAGTGCTGCTAGGTGAAGCTCGATTTCCACCCTGACTACTGAAATCAGATACCCTTGGTGTGTTGTGGAGAGCAGCACCAGTCCTCTTAGTGAGTATATGTGATCCTGCAGAGGAAAGAAGGCTAGTGAATGCAACCAACCACTGCATCTAGTATATTCTGCAATGAATGTATTGTGTGCATTATTTCAAGCTGACTCTTAAATTTCTGTATGAATGTTCTAATTATTGTAGATGAAGTGTTTCCGATATAATTACAAAATTGTTCATTGCCTCTTTTCTTAGACCAGATGTTGGTTCAAAAACACCACCCCCTTCTTTTTAGACAGCTATTCACAGAAAAATCTTTAAAACCTTCTTTCAGAAAATATGCTGAGATGACATGTCCAGATTTAACCTCTAGTGTGGTAGTTTAGTCTTATTCAACCATCTGGCTTGGGACAGAGCTTGTGCTTCTCTGCTTTGAAGCAAAAGTGTCACGAGGAGAACTCATCTGAGTAGCTGCTGCGTGGTAGTACATGTATTGTAACCTGAATATCTGGAACCTCTTAGAACATCTCTAGCTTATCTAAGCGTTCCAGGTTTCATTGTATAAAGACAGCTAGTATACTGTGGATTTTGTACCTCAAATGTGGTCCCTTTCAGGTACCTACAGAACTGTGGTCTTTCACCTGCATGTTTCACCTACTTTTCTGTTTTCTTTCTCAACAGAAATAAAATTCTGTAGGCCAAGTGTTTTTCCAAATTCTACTTGAGTGAGCTCATCAGTGAGATGAAAAATGTGACCTGCAGGTGCCTGTGCTCTATCAGTAGGATGGTTTGAGTCAAGCAGAGAAACAGAAAGTAATCTTCTGGCTAGGGCTGAATCCTGCACAGCTGGCTTGAGACTTGAACAGCAGTAAAATAAGCTACTTTTTTTTCAGCTCAGTAAGCACCCTTGGTTTTGGTTTTTTTTTTTTTTCCTTAACCACTAGATCAAAACAGTAAGGACAAACAACACCCATTCATAGCCTTAGTCTTGACAGGGGGACATGATTTTGCTTCAGATGACTGTGTATTATATTTCAAAAAAACTCATTCCATAAACTTACTTTCTCAGGAGCACTGTGTTTCCTTTCGCCACACTCACCCGTAGCCGCATTGGCATGCAGTTGAGGTGACATTCTTGACTTACTCTGGAGACCATGACATGACAATTGTGCTTGGTGGTTGGTGACCACACGGCAGATGGGCCAGGTTCCAGGAGGAGGGTGGCTGACCAGGAGCTGCCTCTAAAGGCTTTAGCAGAGCAGTCCAGGGAAGGATGCTCTGCCAGGAGGGAGGCAGCAGGAACACCACCAGATTAGTATTGTTTTGAAATGAATTGGTTACAGATACAAAATCTGTGCCCCAAACTAAGGATACAGTAGCACAAAATAGCTATTTCTGTAACTGCCAGTATAGTAACCTGACCTATTGTAATCTGAGTTTGCAATTACTTCCAGTGATTCAACACCACCTAATTCATGTGATCAAGCTTATATTTTAGTTTATTACAATTATTCTTTTCACTGTGCACCAGTGAAAAGTATTTAGGACTTCATATTTTGCCCATAAAACAAAGTTCCACTACTGCACAGGCTGGCTGGGAAAGAGCCTACTCTCACTTTTGCTTTGCTTTCAGAGTCCTTAGGCTACAGGTCCTCTCCTTCCCATAGCTTTGAATATCTGTTAGCCAGCAAGAGTGGAAAAGGTTGGTTCAGCCCAGGGGTGTAAACTCAATCATCCCAAATCTGTTTTGAATTTGCAGTGTGATGCAAGGTCAAGCAACTTGCCCTATGTTTTTTCATTAGCAGCTTCACCTGGGAAGAAATGTTTGTGACTGATTTCTGCTCAGAGCATAGGAAAGCACACTAAGAAAAGAGGTTTGATTTAAGCCACTCTTTTTGAAAACAGCACATAAACAAATGCCAGGCTTAATTATTTTCTTAGGGAGTAAATGAGAACAATTACAGTGCCCAAAGAATGGGACTTCAACTACCCTGTTAACTGCTGTCAGGAAAACAAAGTAATTATAATTAATAATAAAACTAAAAGTAGATCCACATCTCAGGTAAGTGCTAAGTGCTTTAGGTCTCTGCCATAATGGTGGGCATTCCTGAGCCAGAGCCAGTGTGTCTACTGAGACAGCCCCTGAGAAGTCTGATGCTTCCCTGCAGACAGAACTGGTGAGGCAAGTGTCAGTACGGGTGGTTTCCATGGATACTCCAGGTACTTCTGAAGAAAAGGCTGGTACCTGTACAAAGTGTGCACAGGTGGATGACCAGCTGCAGCAGGTGGCTGAATGACAAGAGACAGTCGGTTGGCTGTGCAGTATATAGAGGGGCTGAAGCAGAGATAGGTAGGTGGATTCAGAGCCACTGTGGATACCACTGAGCCTGAGGCACCCTGCACCCTGGGGACCCACAAAAGCAGGCCTCCAATTCCATCTCCAGCCTTCAACTTGCAGACCAAAAACACAAATCTGATGCTTTAAAGGCTTTAGATGTCCATGAGCAAGGCCAACAAAGAAAACCTCACCAGCAGTGCATTGTGATTACTGTAAAAATAAAATCAAGTGGTTGTAGTGGGCACTGAGTTGTCCATTTGCCAGCCTAACAGACAGTCACAAGGGTTATCCTGCCCTCCAGGAGCTGGGATCCATGGTGTTGCTAAGAGGGTACCCTGACCTGTCATACACCACTACCCCCATCACTTTTTCATACGGGAACAGATGATGCCACATGCCTGCAGCGAGGTGGCCTTCGGTAGAGAGTCCGGCTAGCAGGAGGGGCGGCCAACAGCCCACTGCAACTGGACGAGCACCCCTCGGCGTCTGTGGCCTCGGGCTGCACTCGTGGCGGACGGATTCGCTATTGAAGCTAACCCGCGTCAGCCAGGGAGTGACCCCAAACTGGGGGGAGGGTGAGTGCAATAAGGTTTTATATGGGGAGGAAAACATTGGCGGGGATTACATAAGAACCAATAGGGGAGTGCAAGGGAGTGATCTTAAGATAATAGGCATTAAAGGAAGACCAATAGATACAATATAAGGGAGGGGCCCCAGAGCCACAGCCAATCAAGTCTCCCTGAGAGCAGAAGATTCTGGAAGAGCAGGAGGGGTAGGGAGTGATTGACTAGGCCCAGGGAGGAGAAACAAGTCTACATAAAAGGGAATGAGGGGAGGGGAAATTACCTAACAGAGGGGATTGACATAACAAGTGGCAGGAGTTGCCATGGGAACAGAACAACTGACAGGGCTAAGGCGGGAAAAACTGGGAGGGCAGAACCATTACAGAACAATAGGGGAGAAACTGAACAAATTAACAAAACACACTACAACACATGCCAAAAAATAGGTGAGATCAAGGAAGACTATAAGACCCTGGCAAGGCAGATGGAAAATACCACAAGTCATCCCCATGCCCAAGTCATCTCCTTCTCTGTCCTCCCTGTTAGAGAAAGCAGGACAGCCAGAGACAGACACATTGTGCAAATCAGTGTCTGGGTTTGTGGCCAAAAGCATGAAGGTGGTTTTGGCTTCTATAACAGTGGGTTGTGTTTTTATGATTTTTAGCCTGTTATGGGGGAAGGAGATTCCCCCTGGCTAAAATGGGCAAGAGAATCATTGGCAGCACTCTGGCCAGTCAGGTGAGATGGGCTTTAAACTGAAGGACTTGGGAGGCAGGGTGCAAATGGCAACGATTGTGCCACTGCTTCCTCCTGAGAAGCAGGTTATAGCAACCACTGCAGAGTCAGATGTACCTTGGCTGCCCCTGGAGTTGAGGATCAAAGCATAAAACACATCATAGGTGCTTATGGCTGCGGTGAATCCTCTCACATCCCTTCTAGGAGACCCCATTCCTTGATTATCCATGAAGTGTCAGTATACAAAATGATGCAGCATGAGGAATGAACAAGAGCTATATATATATATATATATATATATGTGTGTGTGTGTGTGTGTGTGTGTTCACAGGGCCATGATCTCGCTGCAGTGCTGAGACATAGTGGGATAGCTCACATGACTGGAATATTGTCATGGATGGGTATGTCCTTTTTAGAAACAACGGAGACATGTCAGAGAAGCAAGGTAGTGGAGTTTCTATTTACATGAGAGAGGAACAGGAATGTATCAAGCTCTACCCAGGAACAAATTAACAAACTGAGAGATTGTGGGTGAGAATTATCCAGTGTGCCCTGGCAGCCAGGAGGATCAGTCCTATCCTGGCATGCATCAGGCACAGCATCACCAGCTGGACAAGGGAGAGGCTTGCCCTGCTCTGCACTGGGGTGGCCCCATATCCAGTCCTATGTGCAGTTTTGGGTGCCACAGTGTAAGAAGGGCATTAGGCCAATACAGAGCATCCAAAGGAAGGAAACTAAGATGGTGAAAGGCCTTGAGGGGAAGTCATATGAGGAGTGGCTGAGGTAACCTCAACATGAGAAAGAACTTCTTTTGAGGGTGGCAGAACACTGGAACAGGACATGGACTCCCCCTCTCTGGAGATATTCAAAAGCCATCTGCTCTAAGTGACCCTGCCTTGGGAGGGGATCGTATTAGATCTCCAGCAGCTCCTTCCAACTCTAACAATTCTGTGATAATCAGTCCAGGAGGATCATGGAGTGCATCAATGAGAATTTCCTGACCCAACTGATAGTGGAAGCAACTAGGAGAGGTGCTCTGCTGGATCTTGTACTCAAAACCAAAGAGCTCGTTGGGACTGTTGGGACTGTCAAGGTCAAAGGCAGCCTCAGCTGCAGTGACCATGAGATGGTGAAGTTCAGGAGACCGAGAGGAAGAACTAGGACGAAAAGCCAGTTCTCAACTCTAGACTTTAGAAAAGTAGACTAGTCTCTTCAACATCTGCTTAGAAGCACTCCAAACGATAAGGCTCTGGAATGAAGAGCCTAAGAAGGTTAGTTAATATTCAAGGCTCACCTCCCCCAGGCTTGAGAGCAGTCCATCCCAGTGAACAGCAAGCCAGGCAAAAATGGCCAGGTCTGTGGGAATGCATGAGAACTCCTGGTGTCCTGGATTGCCAAGCTAACTGTATTTTATTTGCCATCTGCATGGCAGCTGTCTTCTGTAAAGTGGGCAGTTTTCCTTATCTCTTCCACAACCACTCCTCCCTCTGGGGAGTCATCTGCTGATAATAGGCTGTTGAATGTCACTGCATGACTGATAAGAACTACATCCCACTGTGAGATGCTCTGCCCAGAGGGAGGAGCCAAGCATTCCTACCCAGATATAATCGCGAGATTCTGGAACACATGCATGTCTTCTCCACTGCATTAGCCAGAGGAACAGCTGCTTCTTCCACTGAATCTTCAGAGGAAGACTACACCCTTTCTACAGGATCCCTGTTCCAACAGAATCACACCTGATGCTCCAGGAGGACTGCAGCCACAATTTCCATTGGACTGCTACCAATACCCTGACCCACAGGATGTCAGGTTGTGTTCTGACTCTGTCGGTGTTGTTTTAGTTTACTGCATTATTTTCTTCCCTAATAAAGAACTGTTATTCCTGCTCCCATAGTTTTTGCCTGAGAGCCCCTTAATTTAAAGTTCATAGCAATTCAGAGGGGCAGGGTTTACATTTTCCATTTCAGGGGAGGCTCCTGCCTTCCTTAGCTGACAACTGTCTTTCGAAACCAAGATACCTGGTTTAACTAGAACATAAGAAGGAATTATCTGGAGGGTATAACCAAGGCTGGGTATATTGAGGGGAACACAGATGTGATGTGCTACACAGATGTGGCATCCAGAGATTAAGTTATGGAAGCTAAAGCTTAAATGGATAACGAGGGCCTCTGAAGTACAAAAGTGGGAAAGGGCAGGGGAAAAATGGGGCCATTACAGAATTAGATGGAGCATCTGGTCACACATGACATGGAAAATGTTGAGGTGCTGAGTACCTTCTTTGCCTGTCTTATTTAGTGACAACATAAGCTCTCAGAATTCCAGAGATCAAGAAGAAAGTGTGGAGCAAGGAGGATGTTCCCTTGATGTAGGGATGATGACATCAGAGAAAACTGAAGATACACAGAATCATGGGCCCTAGCAGGACACACCCACACATGCTCTGGGAGCTGGCAGATGTCATTGCAAGGCCCCTCTTGACAGTCTTTGATTGAGCATAGTGACTGGGAAAAGTGCTCAAAAAACTGGTGGAAAGTAAATGTCACATCTGTCTTTGAGGAGGACAAGACAGGGAGATCCTCAGAAAACAGTCTGTCAACCTCACCTCAATCCCTTGGAAGGTAATGGTGCAGCTGGATAGAAACCATTTGCAGGCACATCAAGAGCAGGAAAATCATCTGAAGGGAGGTTTTGTCAGGAGGGATTCACCAAAGGGAATTCACACTTAACCAACCTGATACATTTTACAGTGGAGTGACTGACCCGGTACATGACAGGAGTGAAGTGGGCATGGTGTCCCTGAACTTCCGTAAGGCACTGTTTTCCACAGTAATCCATGCAGAGAAGGTGCTGAGGTATGTGATGGGTGAAAAGTGAAGTGGGTTGAAAACTGGCTGAACACCAGGCCCAGAGGGTGGTGATGAGTGCAACAAAGCCCACAGGGAGGGGCAGTGTCCCAGGGTCAGTACTGCCTCAGCAAGAAGAGGGAGAAGTAGCTGATAAAATAAGAGTTGCCATGCAGAGGGATGAGCTGGCAATATCATGAAATTCAAGGGGAAGTGCAAAGTGCTGCACCTGGGGAAGAGCGCCCCAATGGAACTGCACACGTTGGGGACACTTGGCTGGAAAACAGCCAAGAAGGAAGATGAGGGTCCTAGTGGACACCAAGCTCTTTCTTGGAGAGAAGGCAAATGGTATCCTGGCTGACAGCAGTGGAGGGAAGCAACCCTTCCCAGCTACTCAGCAAAAGTGAGGACAGACCTGGAATGCTACATCTGGTTTTGGGTCTTCCCATAAAAAAGGGACAGAGTTGTACTGGAGAGAGACCACTCAAGGGTCACAAAGATGCTGAAGGAACGGGAGCATCTCTTCTATAAGGAAAGTATATTAAAAACATTTTGTCAAGATCTTCCCCCTTAATAGAAGCCCATGGAGCTTGTCAGATATCACTGACAGATACTTCTGTTTTTTCAGGCAGGAAAAATAATCACTTTTTAGTATCTAAAACCCTCCTCTGTTAGCACATCTATGGAAGTATAAAACAACCTGGGAATTCAGACATTATAGCTCAACAGAACTGAACATCACACTTGTAGCAAAGGGGCTGTGTGAGAATTCCAGCTGAGCTTTCTCTACATTTCCCCACCCCACTAAAGACACAGACAAAACACTTAAAGTGGAACTCATTTATTAAGTTGAAGACAAGTTATTATTGTCTGAAAGATTACTACAATAGGAAAGCATTCTACAAGAGATGAGGACAGAACACAATATAGCAAATTCAAATCTACATGCATTTGATTCATCATTACAGGAAAAACATCATTTTTCTGCATACTAAAAAAGACAGTCACATTTTAGAAGACTCTGGTGTACATTCAGAACAGTGTACATTAGTCAGAATCTCTCAACAAAAAAATCATGTGCTTCAAATTGAAGAGCCTGCAATTTTTTTATCTTTTTAAAATCTTGTGGGACCCCTAAGCATAACCTCAGCTAGGTCCACAGGCATATGAAATTAAAAAAAAAAAAAATCTTTAAAAGACTTATTTAAAACATTATCACAGCACTAGGAACGCAACCTATGTAAACATGCAACTTTTGCATGTTTTAAAATATTGATCCCCTGGAGCCTGTTTCAGATATAGCTGGTCTGAAAACACCTTGCACTTACAGAAAGAGGGCCCCGGTAATAACTCCTTTTAGTCTGGAAGTGAAGTAAAACAAAATAACAAACATAACAAAACAAAAATCCCCAAACAAAATCAAATGTATCTCACTGCCACATTAGGCAGGTTTAGTTTATAGTAGGAAGTGCTGGCAGATGGGGAAGGGTAGTTTCATCCTGAGGCAGCTGTGTGACACTATTTTCCAATATAATTAGAAAAATGATCGTGTAAATTGAACACAGCAAAGCCCAATGGCATAGAAGTAACCCCATCATCAAGCTGATGATACTGTACCCTCATCTGCATTCCAGGAAACTATTCCTGTTTCAGCAGTGGGGAAGAGACAGCTTTCCATTCCACATTTTACTCAAAAAAAAAAAAAAAAAAAAAAAAAAAAAGCATTTTGCTGCATTCTAAGAAGTCAGCAATCACTCACAAGCGTGTACAGCTGCTGACTCAATGAACTTGAACAAACATTGTAGGAAGAGTACAGACTTCAGGAGGCAGAGAAAGCATTCTCACTGAAGTTGCTTCAACTACTCTAGTAAAAATAAAAGTATATGAAATTAACTGATGCTATATTTATGCATCAATCCACTCTAGGGAGGTAAAAATGTAATTCTCTGGAAACCTGAACTGAAAATTGAGCAAGTATCACACTGCATATTTAGAACTTGTTAAAGCACGAACACTAGTAACCTGCAACTAACAGGCATGCTTCAGAGCTTGCTGCAAAATCAATCTATGGCTTCCAGAGCTTGAGGAGGCCGTCTTCACTGTAAGTGGCAATCAGGTTCTGGTGGGGGTGATGAGCAATGCCAATGACATCTTTTTCATGGACCTAGAGAGTAAACAGAAAGAGACATTAAGAGAGTCTTCCTTCAGCAGATTCAAGACAAATATTCTCTTCAAAAAACAAGTGAAGGAAAAACAAGTGAAGGAAAGCTGGACTGAAGGTTAAGGTGCTTTGTGCACAGAGCTAAAGCAGGGGCACACACCAACATTCAACTCGTCGCAACAATTTCTGACGTGGCAGTTACTTTTTGTTGGGCAGGGGAAGGTTCAGTGAAGGTTTACATCCACTGAAATCCACATCAAAGTGTTCCCTGTTAAATTTAGACATTCATGCTGGTATTCCTCTTTAAGTTCAATCTAAAGCAAATTTAAACCCCAAATTTAAACCTTTAAATCTGATGGCTTTTTCAGATTCTCCACCAACTAGAGCCCAGGTCAAAATATGCCCTCATTCAAGGAAGTCTGAACCAATTGAGTCTTTGCTTGATGGGTAAATACTTCCCTAATTTCTACAATTATATGGTTCTAAAAACCCCAGACACATTCTACAGCCAAATTCCTGAAATTCATTTGTTAGTAATCATGTTTGCTAGAGATGAAAGACTGCTTGGTTTGAGAATGGACTTCATAATGAACATTCACATCATCCCCGTGTTTAAAACTCTGGAAAAGCTAAGAGCTGAAAACTTACAGTCAGAGTTCTCTCCAGCTTGCCCGTCACTGTGCTGAAGCAGTACAGCACAAAATCTTCACCAACACAGTAGATCCATTCACCACGAGGTGAAAGTGCACAGCAGACGAAGTCACCACCTTCTCTCTTACCAGAGCTAAAACTTCTTACAATCTGTAAAGAAAACAGAAGGATTAATCAGCAGCATATCAATACCATGTTTAGGGCATGTTTAAAGAAGTACTAGGCCTGTTCAGAACACAGATCTCTCCATAGCTTCAAGAGCTTTCTGTGTTCTATAAACTTGAGTTCAGAATAGTTTGCCATGCAAGCAAACCAGAGAAATCAGTTTTAACCCTGCTAGGTTATTAACTAGGTCTTCTGCATTCTTGAAATGACAGAGTGACCTGGAGGGCTACCAGTAAGACCACATACCTGTCCCTGCATATTCATGATGACAACTGTATTCGATCTGTTGCAAACAACAAAGTGTTCTGGGTTTTTAGGCAGCAGAATGACACTGTTCACAGTAATGTCTGTCCCTGCAGTGCTACCAAGGGACTTGAAGGTGTTGGAGCACTCTGTTGTCTTCACATTCCAAACCTAGTGTAAAAAAAAAAAAAAAAAAAATTAGTTTCAAGAAATGAAAAAGAAAGAGCTGATATGCAATTATTGCACATAAGGGAATCACTACATCATAGGACAGTCAGTTTAGAGTCTAGAACAAAGCAGAACAGGCAGGGAGCACTACACTTATGTCTCTGTTTCATAAATGCAGCACAGACATGCTCTGCAAGAGACTGTGATAACAAATCTCATCTGTTCTCACACAAATCTACAGCAAAGTCACAAGCACACTCATTACTGCAGATAACCCCCGAGTCCTTCCCCAGTGACTGCAACAATTGTAACAAAGCAGGGATAAGACAGCAGGAGTCTGAAGGTATTCTTTACAGAGGGTAAATGCCATCTTACCTTCACTGTGCCATCAGAGGACGCACTGATAATATAGTGGCCATCCTGGGTAAAAGTAGCTTCATTGACAAAGGAAGAATGACCACGGAATTCCTTAAGGGTTTTCCCAGATTTTAAACCATGAATCCTGTAAGACAAAAGAGGTGAAAATGAGTAAGCAAATTCCACTCAGTAACCAAATAGGATCAGAATTTTGCACTACATGAACAGTAATCAACATTTTCCAGATGCTAAGAACTGTAGGAAAAGGGGTTTGAGAATCCTTTCCTATTAAGATTAGAGCAGTGTTTGAGTATTTTTCTGGGTGTATTTATGCTCACTTCTAACCTATCCTGCAATGATCCTTAGAAAAAAAAAAAAAAAAAAAGAAAAAGGAAAAAAAAATAAAAAGAGGAGGGAAAGAAGAAAGGAAGGTATATTCACCTAAATAATTTTAGTATCTTAACACCTAAAAAACTAACTATTGGGTTAACATCCCTACCCAACATGTCTTCAAAATAAGTCGAGTCAGATCCCTCAAAAGGTGTACAAGCTGAAGTACAAAATGCAGGAACTATTGAAAAAATCCCACCCCACCAAAAAACTCCAACCAAACCTAACCAAAATATCCTTCCCGACACCCAAACAGGATTTTCCCAAGAGAGGCAATGGGATCTTGAACCCTGGAGATTTTGAAAACACAGCTGGACAAGGCCCTGAACAGGCTATCCTAACTGACAGGCCAGCTGTGCTTTGAGAAGCACAGTGGACTAGAGACCCCTACAGGCCTGGATTATACTATCTCATAATTATACTGCTTAATTAGAAAAACCTGTTTTCCGTTCTCCCACATTATCAGTTTATTTACCTGATTGTCTGATCGAAAGAAGCACTAAGAATTTGACTGCTGTCTTTAGAGAAACTGAGGCATGTAACACCTTTACTGTGAGCTCGTTCAAATCTTCTCAGGCACTGACCACTCTGGATTTTCCACACCTGAAAAGGAAACAGCAAGTAAGTGATTACTTTGTTATGAGAACACATGAGCTTCAACATCAGAGCAAACACATATGTTAAATACATGTTAACGAGAACATTATTGGTATTGCAAACTGATCTTTTTGGTCACCACCTCTCCCAACACAGTGTACAAAAATATTTGTACCTTGATCTTTCCATCCTGGGCTCCAGTTGCTAGCATTTCTGTATCTCTACTGAAGCACATGCACAGCACTGCATCATCCATCATCATGAAGTTATCTTGTGCCTGGTACTTCAGATCCTAAACAAAAGCAGAAGATTCATGGGTTACTAGTGAAATCAATTAAGTCTATTTTAAGGCAAAGTGCAAAAGCATTTACAGTTTTAACTTCAGTTATATTTTATAACGTATTCTAAATCAGACTTCATAGCCTTGTAATACAGGCTACTACCACTGTCACCATTTTAATGGCAACAGAAACAGTGCAGGAAGGTAAAGAAGTTATCACAGAGACAAATCTATGACAAACCAGAGAACTACACCCACATAACTACTCCAGACTGATATTTGCATCACCTAAACAGAATCTTTTCAGGTTCACAGGCCCTAAGAAATTAAAACAATTTCAAAGAATAGATCCAGGTGCTCTGGCAAACCAAAGTCACTCTGGGTGAAATAAGGAGTAACTTACCTTCCTAATCTTTCCAGTAGTGAAGTTCCATACTTCAATGAAGCCATCAACTGAGCCAGTAACCAGGTACTGTCCATCTGGAGAAAACCGAGCACACTCTACGTGTGACTTCTGCCCAAACTGTTTAAAAAAGAACATAAACAAATTTTAAGAAGCAATTTAAAATACTAAGCTCATTAAAACAAAACCACAGTGTCATTCTGATGGTAAAAATACAGTACTTTCTAGAGGTATGTATAATAAATTTAATGCTGAAGTACAAAAAAAAAAAAAAAAAAATCTGTCAATACACAGAGAGTTGCATTTTCAAAAAATGGTAAAACAAAACAAAAAAAACCTCCTTTTGGTCTGGTAACGTAAAATGTTACAACAGAACCTGCATGGTTACATCAGGAGCTGAGTTGGTATCTTTGTACTTTTGTTTTTGCAGCGAATTCTCTGCTAACAAACACCTTTTAAATCCCTAAAATTTAACTCTGTCAGACTTCAGAACTTAATAAATTTCTGAAGTTCATTTGGAGTAATGTTTCTCCAGTGTAATTTTTACAGAGAATGTTTGCTTTTTTTCAATGTCCAATTTTTTATTTCTAAATTTTTAAATTCAAGTGGCCATGACAACAGAAGAAAAAAAGCTTCACTAGCCCAAACAAAAACACAATATCAGTTATGACAAACAAAAATTCTAATAAAGCATTTTTAGCAAGTTGTTACTGAACTGATTTTCTAAGTTGAAGCTCATGGCTTCTGAAAAACAGTTTAAGACACAGGTACTTCCTCGAACAAATGAAGAAGGGAACTACGCCAATTCCTGCAAAATTATTGGTTCTGAACTGTGAAGTCAAAGATGCGATTATCTTAATCACAAACACCATAAACACCCAATCTTGTTAAAAGACAGATTTTAATCTGTCTAATCTCAGACTCCCAGGAAGAAAAGTCTACTGACAAGATAACGCAGGGAAAAGGGAGGAAAACACACAGGTGGGGAGTGGAGGGGAACGACTTACAACAGGGAAAAATAAGCACTCAGAAGATCTCCTCTTATCTCTCCACATTAAGCATGCAAAGGAAAGATCAGCAGAAACAAAGCAAACATTACCTTAATGTGCCGGCTCAGCTGCGTGGGGAACTTCTCCTCTTCTACGTCTTTCACAGCTGCTTTGCCTCGGAACAAGTCAATTGTCATACCGGGAGGAAGCAGGCCCTGGTGCTGCTGCCATTTCAGCGCCTTTAGGAGATGAAAGCCGCACCATTAGCCACCAGTTAACACAGATCGACCACACAGAAACACCGCCTGCACCGAGCATTCTGACAATCAGAAAGGGCTGAAAACACACCAGAAAACGTGTGTCACAGAATGTTATTCTCAAAGTGCACGCTGTGCTGCATATTTACTCTACTGGAAGAAATCTACCACTAGAGTGATGGCTTCTTCCACAACTACTAAATCCTTCCTACACGGGAAAACTTTTTTAAACTATACCACGTTTAAACTTTACTTTTATACAGCTGGAGACTCAACTACATCATAACTAGTTTTATACAGCAACAACCTAAAGACATAGCCATTAAAACATCTTTCAAGACTCACCTGCCCCAAGAGTGCCATCAGACGAGATGGAGGCACCACGCTGACCTCTCCAGCCAGAGCTTGTGCAATAGCAGCTCTCCTCTTCTCCTTGCTACTCCCATCGGGGTATGCCTGCAGAAAAGTTATTTTCATGAGGTTATTGTGCCAAGTAATTTTTTTTTTTTCTAAAAAAACCCCCTCTGTTCTTCTGAAATTAAAACCCCTTCCGTATAAATTTTCTGTTAGGAGCCCAAAAGAGGAGCTCCTCCCCCCCTTCTCTTCAATACCCACCTTAAATGCAAAGAATTATCAGGATTGGAAGAGATCTCCAAAATCAGGCCCTTAGCTAAGTTAGCCATTAACCCAACATGCTCTCACAAAGACGTTCAGACTGATGTTAGCAGTCAGAAAACATGCCTTGTTTTTACTGTTATTACACACAACCTGCATTTTCTTCTGCTGCCTCCATAACACTGAAAAGGCAAGCTGCAGATACCATCCTGGACAGGCAGGACACACGGCCAAAACCCCAAACTCCCAACAGCAGCACAGGTTTACTCCCTCCTGATAAAGTATCATGCACTACTTCCCAAAAACTTCACAGAAGGTGTAAAACCATCAAATGATGAAACTGCACAGTGTCACTCCCCAAAACAAGCAAAAAAAACCAATGCCGTGAGCCATCGGCAGCATGCAATGATGCTGAGGCTCCTGCAGGAGAGGTCTGTAGAGAAAGGATTAACCAACGTACCTCACGAGGATCAAAGTAAGATCTGGCCAGAAGGTTTTCCAGGTGGATGTAGCGCTCTGGCTGAGTTTGTTTCAGCATGATCATGGGATCTGTTTGCCTCAGCAGAGACCGGGCAGCACCCAGCTCTCGGAGCTCGATCAACTCCAGCACAACCTGCGCCCAGAGACAAGCGCCTGCATCAGCAAAGGGTTAGCGGAAAGCACCCCATGGAGGTTTCCACAAGGACCACAACAGCCCGCAGGAACCCCGCGTTTGCTCACCTGCTCATAAAGATCAATGAGGGTCTTGTCGGGCAGCTTCAGAGACTGTATGGCCTGCAGCACCGTGTCCCAGTGCCCGCTGTTGATGTCCGCCACGAAACTCTCAATGCTGTCTACGGTGTTGAGAGACACGGTGGTTTCCTCCTGCAGGGTGGCGAGCGCCCGGTGGAGGCTGTTTTCCTTCAGGTACTGCATGATGAGCCGGATCACGCTGCGGCCGAGACACAGAGCACGGTCAGCGGGGCACCGGACACACGGGCCGTGCTCCCGGGCCGCAACCCTCGGCCCCCTCACGACCCCGGGGCCGCCGAGGCCGCCGCGTCTCGCCTCCCTTCCCCTGCGCCGCTGGGGCCTGACTCAGGCCCGGGGCCGCCAAACCGCTCCCTCCCCGCTCCCCCGGCCGCAGGGGCCGCACGGTCCTTCGCCACCGCCCGCACCACCGGCATACTTACTCGGAGGACTCGATCTCGATGGACATCTTGAAGCGCCGCTGGTGCCGGAGCCGCCGCTAGCGGTAGTAGCAGTGGTGGTGTCGGTGTCGCCGCTAGGCCTTCCGCCCGCCGCTCCGCACGCCACTTCCTCTTCCCGTCCCGTGTCCCTGAATAAATAACGCGCGTGCCCGCCTCCGCCCCGCCCCTGGCCTCGTGACGTCACCCGGCCGGGACGGCCCCTCCCGGCAGCGACGGCGAGGCTGGCGCGCCCCCCGGCGGCGGAGCGGGGGCAGCACAGGGCCGGCCGGGCGGCGCGCCGAGCGCGGGTGTGCCGTGCTTCCCACAGGGATTCCTGCTTCCCGCAGGGGTTCCTGCTTCACACAGGGGTTCCTGCTTCCCGCAGAGCCGCAGCACAGCTCCAGTCGGCCCGCGGTATCCTGGCGTTTATCCGCAGTAGTGTGACCGGCAGGACCTGCGCTGAGTGTGCCCCTGGTGAGGCCAGCACTCATGGTGAGTGCTGTGCCAGTTCTGGGCCTCCCACGGAGAGGAGATGCCAGAAAGGCCTGGAGCTGCTGAAGGGTGTGGAGCACAGGCCCTAGGAGGAGCAGCTGAGAGAGCTGGGACTGTTGAGCCTGGAGAAAAGGAGGCTCAGGAGTGACCTTGTCACTCTGCGTGTCCCTGGAAGGAGGGTACAGCCTGGTGGGGATTGGCCTCTTCTCCCAGGCAGCCAGTGACGGAACAAGAGGACATGGCACCTCAAGCTACACTAGGGGACCTTCAGGTCAGACATCAGGAAGAAATTCTTTACAGGAAGGATTAGGCATTGGAATGGGCTTCCCAGAGAGGTGATGGAGTCACTGTCTTTGGAGGTGGTTAAGAAAAGACTGGACACGGCTCTTATTGCTGTGGTCTTGTTGACAAGGTGATGTTTGGTCATAGGTTGGACTCAAAGATCTCAGAGTTGTTTCCCAACCAAATTGATTCTGTGATTCCACCCACTGTCATTCATAGGGATCTCAGAAGATTCCCTGTGGTGGCACAGGCATGGCAGGCTGCAGGTCAGGCATTCTGGCAAAGACACACAGCAGTTCCTTGGCATGTTTCTTGGCACGTGCAAGTTTGTGGGTGCAAGTCCAGGGTGTTACTTGCAGTTTGCAAGCCTTAAAAAGCCATTGTGAGCTCTGCATCTCAGGAGTGTGGTCATGTATAAAAGAATGACAGTGCACAAAGCAATATGAGTAGGGAAATTAATAGCACACGTCTTGGCTGCTCTAATTATGGACCAAGAATTGGAAAAATTATAGTCTACTGGGTAGAGCCCTTCAGTGGTGCCTGGATGAGAAGACAACTCACCTTGGAACACACTGAAAGTGGCCCTCGCAGTTCATCTGTCCTGCGTGGACTCTGACTGAGGTAGCCCTGGTTAGTACTACAAGATGAGCAAAGCTCCCTGTGACTCTCCTGGCTGCACACAAGCTTCTTTGTCAGGAAGAGAGGCTCTTTGTTCCCTGGGCAGCACCAGGATCGTGCGGCTCATGGCTTTCTGGGCGCAGCACTTCCCACCTGCACCCCGTGATCCAGTGATACCACCCAGCCTGATACCAGAGCTAGGCTGCCAGTACATGGCGGTGTGGAATCCACAGTACTGGCCCCTTCTTGGATAGACTTCTTCTTGCTGTTTTTTCAGGCGTGTGCATTTTGCTAGATGAGCCATGGAAAATACAGCGGTGTGTGAGAAACTTCCTCCTTCTGCCAAGGAAAGCTGTTCTTTGCTGTCTCTGTCCCCAGAGTACTCAAGAAAGTAATCCAATAGCATGAAGTTGAAAAAACAGTGAGCGAAATACATGGCTAACATTCTTCATTCTGTTGTTTCCTCTCTGTGATCCCGACTAATTTTTTTTACTGCTTTTACGGAGGTGCAGGGATTACTTCAGGGAAGTATTGTTTAATCGTTCCAGGTTTATTGGTTTTCAATGACAGGTATATTCATGTTGTTTGAAGGTTGTTTTGAAAACAAGTCTGATCCAGACTCTAACAAAGAAAAGCCATAAAACCTAAAGATGGCAGCTATTTTTGTGCTGGCAGCACATAGGAATCTGGCTCAATTCCTCAGTAAATTCAGCTGGTGCTCTCTTGCTGCTCTCCCCCCAGTGTTAACAGCTTCTAGCAAGAAAAACCAACAGGTTTTGGTTGTTTTTTCCTGGCCCTGAGCTGTCCCAGTCCTCAGGATGGCATTTTTCTGAGGGGTGAATTCAGCTCAGGAGCCTGCTAACAGACTGGACTGCATGCTGGTTTACCTAGCCCTTCTGGCCCTCCTTCCCTGATAGATGCAGAGGGAGGTGGACACCCCAGGTAAACCTTCTTGTGCTCTCCATCTGAGAAAAGGGTCCCCGTGGTCCAAGTGCTATGCAAGCACACAGGAATCAGACTTGGACTTTGAGGCTAGACACAGCTACAGCCATCATCTGGTACTGGCAGCAGTCCAGTGTCTGGAACCCTCCAGAGATCCTTCCAGCCAACACTCACAGGATGCCCGCTCTGGCAGAGCATTACATAAGGCAAGAAGAGGTTTCTATTATATGTTTTGGCTCCACTGGAAGTGGATGCAAAGGGATATACACAGTCTTGATGTAGTTAGGCAACACAGTTATCTCTAGTACACTGGAGCTGACCCCAGTCCTTGTTGGTCCCAGGCCCATTCTTTAAATGGAAGGTGAGCAAGCATCTTGGAATCAACATTTTAATGCAATATGTTTACCTTTCTTTCTGGCAGAAAATTTAATAAAATTTTTTTTTAATACCTCCTGATTCAAAAGTAGTCAGTTTCCAGCTTTCCGCTCCTTGGTGCATCCTGCTGTTTTGCTTCTCTGGGAGAGCAGCTTGAGCACCAGGAGTGAGGTGTGCCTTTTCCAGCCAGGCCACCAGTCTGCACAGTGTGAAGCAGGATCCGTGAAGCGGATGAGATGCAGAATCACAGCCTACCCCACATCCATGAGGACATCACATTCCCCACCAGTCAGATGTCTGACTTCATGTGCAGCTGTCTGCTGCCCCACAAGCTGCAAGGCTTGTTTTCTACGCCCCAGAGCTGTGGTATGGCACCAGGAGGCCACATAAGCTTACAGTGACAATGATGTCCTTTCCCTGCTCTCTGAATTACTCTGGTGATCTACAGTGACGTTTGGCTTTTCTCAGCTTTCAGGTCACAAGGCCAGAAATTATTCCTTCTGTCAAAGTGCATTTACTGTAGTCTCAAAATAAGACGCACACCTCTGAGGCCAGCCTCTTGAGAGAAGCTGTGCAGGGAAGCAGCCTGTGGTTTCTGTTTCTCAGTTCTTGAGAATACTTTTTGTGGATCCCTCAAGAAAAACCCCACCCCAGGACCAGTGTGTCTCACAGGGAGAGACCTGTGAACTGAGATTGATTTGTGGTTCCAGAGAGTTGTTAAACCTGTGTGCAAAACCAAGTTTTACTTGTCGTTGCTGGTGAGGCAGACCACGTGCTGGGCCAAGTGAGAAGTGAGGAGACACAGATAAAAGGACATTGTCATCCCTTCTTCTGGGTAGGATGTGGAGAAGCTGGAGGAGGACCAGCAAAACATCTGCAAGGCAGGGAAGGGCATGGAGCACATGGTCTGCTGGCAGGAGCTGGGCTTGGCTTGCCTGGATGAGGTGAGGCAGGAGGGAGGTTTAATATCAGCCTGTAATTACTGGAAGGGTAATTCCAAATGGCTGAAGGCTCTTTGATAGCCTCAGCTGACACAAGGAGGGGCAGCAGCCGCCTAGCTCTGGGCCTGTTAGCTGCAGTCACCAGCAGCTCTGGGGCAAGCACCAGGGAAGCAGGGACCTTGGAGACAGGGGGGGTTTAGTCGTGGAGACATTCTCTGTCCTGAAGAGAGGATTTTTCTCGTGGCCACAGAAAGCCTGGAGGGGGCTGGGAGGGTCTCGTGTCTGTGGGGCTTGAACTGAAACATTTCCCCCTCCCCCCAAGAGCTCTGGTGATGCTGGAGCCCTGCAAACTGTGGACCACACTCTGGCTTCATCTGACCCTCAGCAGCACAGCAGGGAAGATTGGTAATTTAGGCCAGTCTCTGAAAGATACCCAGTGAAATGTATCTTGGACTAATTAGGCCTTAGGGCTCAGGAATTCAGTTCCAGTTGCCTGGCCTCTGTTTTGACCCCTCCTTCCTTTGAAGTTCATAGAGGAGAGGGGAAAGGAAATGAGAGGAGAGGCCCTGCTTTTCCTGTAAAATGCCTCATTCCTTATAAAATCGTTTGGCAAAAATCTCTTTCAGCTGGATAAGCTGAATGCTTTAATACATGCCTGCAGTCATTTTCCACCCTTGTCTCAATTTCCCTGGCTGCTTTGTCACTGTTCTGCATCAGTAAAACTGTAGATGCACAGACACAAATGCTTCTCAAAGAGGTAACAGAGAAGATCTGCAAAGGCATGTTAGAGGGCTCTGAGTTGCAGCATTGTGTTATTTCCTGGGCCAGCTCGAAGTGCACAGCACTATGCAGTACAGAGGCTCCTGCTCCAGCTCAGCTCTGGGTTTTGAGACCTTTCTTCCAGGACAGCCTGCTGGGACACAGCTTCCAGCCTTTCCCAGGCTGTGAAGAAACTACGCTGAAAATCCTCACTTCCATGTTAGCAGGAGGAAAGCAGCCCTGGGATGGTGAGGGAGAGGCACATAGTATCTCAGATACATCCTAGGCACTAGGGGTGTTCCAGGGCAGGGGGGATCCCAAAGCTCCAAAGGAAGGCAGTTGTATTCTATCTAATAGGAAATTTTCAGGAGTTTTTGGTAGGAAGGCATCTCTGGAGGTCTGCAGTTCAACTCCCCAGTCCAAAGCTAGATCAAGTTGTGTTTAACCATGTTGAATTCGTCATACCTCCAAAAACAGAGACCTGGTCTCTGATTTGTACCACCCTCGGTGGAGGAACTGTTCCATGCCCAGCTGGAATGTCCCATCCTGCAGCATGTTATGTTTTCCCATGTCCTGTCCTTGTCTGCTTCTGGAAGAGTCTGTCTCTGCTTTTTCCATTACTCCATTCAGGAAGCGGATGACCCCTCTGAGAACTCTCCAGCTGTCCCTTCTCCCTTCTGGAGAAGCCCAGTTCCCTCAATGTCTTTTCATGCACCCTGTGCTGCAGCCTCATAACCACCCCAGTGGTCGCTGCTGGATTCTTTCCAGTTTGTCAGTATTTTCCTTGTAGGCCCAAACTGAAGGATGCAATAGAGAGATAAGCCTTCAGCAGCACAAAGTGGTGAGCGAGAATCACCTCTCCTGTGCAGAAACTGATGAGTCTGCTTCTGGCCCATTCCTGAGCTGCTGAGATCGCATCAGGTGACAGGCCTTCCTCCTGAAACACAGCAACCAGTTGATATTAGTTATGGGCTTTTTCTTATCTCTCCTTGTGATGGGTTGTAATCCACGAGGTGCCTGTGCAGTGGGTTGTCACGGGTCCTGATAACTGCGCAGAGTTTCTGTCTCTTTGGCCAGGGATCCAGAGAGAGCAGTAGGAACTACTGTTTCCCTAGAAAGTGGCCTTGCTGCAAAATGTGACTGGGAGAGAGTGTATTTAGAGCTGGATCATTCTTACTTCTCCTTTTGAGAGGTGAAAGGATGGCCCAAGTGTGGTCAGAGATTTCCTAGACCTACATTTAGTGCCCACCTGCAGCCCTCAGGCTGGGAGTTTTCATATCCTGTTTCATACCTAACCTCCCGCACAGCTGCAGGGAGGAAGACTGAATCCGGCCACAGTGGCAGGGGCTGAGCTGTGGTATGGGTAAACAGCTGGGAACAGAGAAGGAGTCTCCAGCTTGCCTCGTGCTCTTCACATTTGCCTGCATGGGGGTCTGCAGCAGCATGTAAAGGGCCCATGCTCGGAGTGCCTACTGGCTTCATCTGAGTGCATCTGCCCAGCTGATTCCTGCCTTGGGCATCTTGGAGGCACTGCCACCTTCCCCAGGCTGCGAGGGGGAGCTAGCTGACCTGAGGCTGGGTGGGCACTGCTCTCTGCGGGTTGGTTTCCTGCTCTGTGTGGTGAGGGGCACAGGGAGGCCCAGCGCAGCTCACAGATGGTAGGCAGTCACTGGGGTTTCAGTGAGGACGGCTTTCAGGTAGTGTTTCCACATGCAACTTACAGAAAATGCCTCAAAATCCATGTATGCAGCTGTGCACCAGTGCAGGGGCCTTGGATGCATTAAACCAATAGAGCCACAGGCACTCAGAACAGTTTTCACACCAGTGGCTGCTATGTTTCTAATCTGTGTAGTTTTGAAGTGCTAAACCAGCTTGTGATGCAAGGACAGGCAGGCATTGATCTGGGTGTATGCAGAGCACAGGAGGCCTCATGAAAACAAAATGTGGCATGGTGTACTTCGCAGTATTGTCTTGGAGGGGGAGACCATGCTACAGATTTATGTTAGAAGCTGGATTTTCCAACTCATTTGAGTGATTTTATTGGGTGAGTCATGTAAAAACTGCTTTAAGGTTAGAAGTGAATTTAAAAATTAGGCTGAAAAGGTGTTATTCACAGGCAAAAACTGATTCAAGACATTTATCTTTCATTTTTATGGACTGTAGACAAGGGAGAATTGTGAGAAGACTAATTTCTATGTAACTTTATGAGTAATGACACTCCCTAGTAACGTTTGATAGGATTGAGTATATTTAACTTGCAGGCTGTGTTACACTTCCAAGCTGTAATCTTGGGCAAGGCCCTTGGATGCTTATAAAAATGAGGCAAGAGGCAAAAAAAAAAGAGCAGTAAAAGTAAGGAAAGGACGGGAAATCATGTTTGTGGCTTGGCAGGCAACAGCTGTTCTTCAGGGCTAGCCCCAGCCCCAGTCCTTGCCTTGAGATCATCAGCACCAGTAAGACACTCAGTCTGCTCTCCAGGAGCAGTGGCCTCACTGCTCTGTCACCAGTGTGAAATGCTTTTTGCCGTGATGGGACTTGGCTTTGGAGAAAACCAAACTGTCTGACAGCACGGTGAGGCCAAATCTGCACCCAGTCTGCAGACTTGGAGGGCTGGGCTTTGATAGCACACACACTGGCCACCACTGCCCTGTGCACCATGGCAGGAAAGCATCCAGGTAGCTGGAATTTCTTATTCTTGGAAGAGCTCTCCCTTCAGGCTGATCCTCCCTGGTACTCCAAACAAAAACAGTCTTGGTGCCTCAAAATGTCCAAGCAGCTTCATTTGGCCATGTCTCCACCTCTGGTATTTCTTGTGGGGTTCAGTGCAGGAAACTAGCTGCTGTCCCTTAGGATGGACAGTGTCCAGCTGGAGAAGGATACTTTCTCCCAGATTGGGGGAGTCCACAACAACCACTGTGCCTCTCACCCATTTGTGTAGAAGCCTGGCAAGGGAAGAAATTTATCAAGTTTTTTTTTTTTTTTTTCCCAGATGGCAAGAGAGGGGTGGGCTGACAGGAGGGACTGGCGCCGGGACAGACACAGTCCAGCAGCCTGTACTGCTGCTTGGCTGTGGAGGCAGCATGGAATCTGGTGTCCTTCTTGTTGCTTTGTGTGTAGCCTGGCCATAACAAACCAGAGTGGACAAGGCACAATTGCTTGGCTAGCATAACCCTTCAATTACAAGTGCTTTATTTGGTTTTTAATCAATACCTGTAATATCATCATGTGGCAGGGTGGCTGGAGGAGATCCTTGAGTATTCTGTCCCTGTCATTGGAAAGCACACACACACACCTCACAAGGGGCTGAAGTCAAAAAGTCAAAAGTTTGAGAGTCTTGGAATATCTGCTGGCACTCTCCTCTTACTGTTTTCATAGTCAGAACGCCAAGCCGAGTGATGGATGCCGAGCTCGTCCTGGAAAAGGGTGGAAAGCCAGCTATTTGACTGCAGAAAAAAACCCCAAAACCCAGTTGCCTGCAGAATCCCTTCTAAGCCAAGGTGGGAACACACAGCTGCCAGGGTGGGTCAGTTTGCACTCATCTGAGAACAAAGACAAACTTTGCAGGCATTTGCACCTAGGTAGGATTTTCTTTTATCTGTGCAACTTGGGAAGCCGAAGGCAGTACCTAGTCATTTAATCTCAATTGTCTGCCACAGACCGCGTTTTACGCTTCATTGAGTAGCTTCGTAGCACCTTCACCGCTGCTTTTCTGGCCAATTTGTCTCACCTGACTGATTTCAGACCCCCAGCAGTGCTCATGGTGGTGGAGCCTGTGGAGTTCTCCAGTTCACACCCTTCCGTTCAAACCAGGGATAACTAACCTGAAGCAGCTCGGCTCGGAGGTGAGCGGGGCTGGGAATATCCCTGGGGCAGTAGAGGTGAACACCCGGGGCAGCCTCTGGTGCACCTCTGTGTGCACACAGCTCGTCCTGCTCTCACCTGCCCAGAATGGCCAGGGGCTGCAGCTGAGCCCAGGGTGACATGTAAGGTCGCATGAGACCCAGCAGCACAAAAACCAGCTGGGCCTTCTGAGGTCTCCTGCTCTGGCATATGACAGGTCTCTTCCCAGAATGATGTCAGGATAGCTGTGGCTTTGTGCCGCCATGTCCAGGAACCATTCCCCAGGGATGGAGACCTTCTCCCTCCCTGGTGCACTACATCTTTGCCTATCCAAGTTGTGGCAGCTGTGGTGGTGGATTCCTGTGCTTGCAGCAATGGCAATAAGCATACCCACAAAGCCTGCCTATGCTGAGCGTGTCTGAGGAGGCACACCATGCAATGGGTGCTGGCTGTGAGTCTGATGTTTGCACTACAAGGAAAGGAGACCTACTGGAGACCTTTGAGACTTCCCAGCTTGGCTGTGCAAGCCTCTTGAAGCTGTCCTTGCTCTGAGTGCAGCTTTGGAACTGGGCACCTCCAGAGATTCCCTTCCAACCTAAATTTTCGCAGGATTCTGCTGTAATGGCAGGTGTACTTAGGTTTTATTTATTTTTCTCTAAACAGGAACTTATTGAGAACCAGTGAGTCATTGCTGGACTAGTGTTGGGGTGAGAAGGTTGTACAGAGCCTTTTTTTAACTTCCCACCCCAGAAGAGCTTTACCAAAATGGCAAGTTGCCACCCAGTACCAGTCAATTGATCACCGGGGCTTTTTATGCTTGTTAGCCAAGTCACAGCACCACTCCAGCACAGACAGGCCATGGTTTTGGCAGAGGGTCCAGTAAACATCCCAAGTGATTACTGGTATCTACAGGTATGAACATCAATAAAACTTTGGCTCCTGTTTTGTACTCATTTTGTTCCTTGAGTATTTTTACATTTATTACTTTTAGTGGAAGTATTTCTGTGCCAGAGAACATAAAACTCAGAAGAGCAACAGCACATGTCTGCAGAAAACAGAAATGTTATATGTCTCTCTCTTACCACATATATATATGCAGATATATACTTACATATTCTTTTTCTCTTTTTCACAGTGCTGGAAATAATCATTATGAGGGAGAGGCTGACATGGTGAAAGACAGAGCCTTGGTCCAGAGGGGTATCTCTAAATAGGACTGGACCACCAGAGTTTTACACAGCTCAGGCAGCAGAAGTGTCAGTGCATCTGATACACAGGGTGAGGGAGGAATAACCCTGAGGATTGGTTCAGACTGAGAAGTGACGGGTGGACAGAACTTGGAGGTAACTCTGAAAAGAGCTTGAACATAGTCCAAAAGTAATTCTCATTTTGTATAATGCAAACTGCTTACTGAGCTGTACAAGGAGGACCACAGCCAGCTCAGTAGAGGGGTGTTGGAGACTCCTGTGTAGCTGCGACTCCAGAAAGCTTTTCAAGAGGATTCATTACAGTGAGGAGAAATGGATAATAATGCTGGCCAAGTTCAAGATTCTTCTGCAGCCCTCTGCAAAGCTGAGGTTACAGGTAGTCAGACCAGTGGAAACCAGTGTTTAAACAGGGAGACTGAAGCTTGTATGCATGCTGGCAGAAGACAGCAGGCAAAATGTCTTGCTGTACATTAGGCACTGGAATGAACAGTAAGTACACATTCTGCTGGCATGGCCTAATAACTCCTTGCCTGCATGGGGCAGCCATGTGAGCTGTGCCAGCATGCGGGGTACCAGCTACATTGTCCTTTTTGCTTCCTCCCAGGGCCATCACTTCCAGTATGCTGGTGAGGTAAAGGTTAGGGTGTCTTGCAACACAGCCTGTTCTCAGTCAAAATGGCAGTTTTTGGCACTGTCTACTATCCCTCAGCTTATTCTCATGTCTGGCTGCTGCTAGGTGGCATTTTCTCTGAAGGACTGGGGTCCTTGGCCACAATATATTTCCAGTGTTGCTCTTTCTGATACCACTGTGGTTCCTGCTGGGTGGGTTTCTTGCTATCATACCATCTCATATTGCATGAAACCGAAATGGCTGGAACAGTCTCTGTCCTAAGCTGTTGGTGCAGCAGCAGCTATGGTGTTAAACACTAGCAGAAGTTGCTTATTTCCCCTGAACGGGGATCGTTATAGCTCTGCCCTGATTTTCTGTTGTAGTCCCAGAAATACTGTAACGCTGATGGCAGGGGTTAGAAATTTGATTTGTTAAGACATTGCAATGGCATTATGTCTTGGGTTTTTTCAGAATTTCCTGGATGTTACTGAAACAGGATAATCACTTACTCATGTGCAACCAACGACCACATGGAAGCTGCTCACAAAAGAAGTAGCAGTCTCTTTGCTAACAAAGGGACTCCTTACTGCTTTATTTTTCTAGCAAAAAATTTCCAAACGTAGTAATTAAATTTATCCCTTTGTTCCGGTTTTTGTGTTTATTCTCACAAGAGAGCCCAGTGAGGGGATGGAAGACAGGGTTCCTTGGTATTGTAATAAGAGCCCTGGTCTGAAGTTTTTTTTTCTGTTGGTAATTATTCTTAGCTCAAAAATGCCAGAATGATGAAGGTTTTTCTTCTTTGGACTCTTTTGTCTAGTGTGTTCACATTACCATAGATGGAATACTTTGGAGAAGCTATAATATTTCAGTTTAATCAGGTCCAGGCACAAATTTTGGACCAACTGCTCATACAGCAGAGCATCAGCAACATCTGTCTCCCCTCTGCTCACAGATAGAAGGGGACTCAAGAGCTACCCAGGCATGACAGGAAGATTTGCTTATACAAGAACCATCTTCCCTTTTCTCCTCTTCAGTCTTCCTCTTGTTCTCCCAAATGCAAATCGGTAACGCTGATTATTAACACCAGGTCTGAAAAACATTTCTATGTTTAAATGTGAGGACAGGTGGGTGTTTGGTTTGAGGGATATTAGCCAACCGGCAATGCATAATCAGCACGGTAATTAACTACAGTCAACACATCCAACGGCTTAGGCATCCCGGGTCAGGATTCCTAGGGCTGAGAGACCTAAGAAGTAGTAGAGCGGAGGAGGAGTCAGCTTCCCGAGGGGAATGGAACTCTGGTGAGCTGGGGTAGAGCGGTTTGCCCAGGGGCATGGCTGGAACTAAGGAGATGTGGCAGGAAGAAATACTCGTGGTAGCTAAGCAGGTCAGGAGGGGCTGTGCTGGGTCTATGTCCCCGCGTGGGTCTGGTGCCTGAGCTGGACCTGTGGTGGGATACAGGGGTGGAGAGTGCTGCCCGGGGATGGCCCAGCTTGGTCACACCAACAGGAGACAACCCCAAAGTGAAGGGACAGACTGCTCTCCTCCGACCGTCATTCTGGAAACGAAGCAGAAAACCGCGTATGGGGGGGCTTCACCCCGAGCGGCCCCTGCGCATCGCCCGTGCTTCCAGGCAGGACGCAGCGCCTCCAGAAGCCAGCGGGAAGCGGCGGCAGGCGCGGGATGCGTTCAGTCTTCCCGAAAGGCTGCACCTGAGCTTAATTGTATTTGGGAAGTACCCAGGTTACTTTTTCACAGCCTCTACACTTGGAGTGATGTTTATATTTCCTTTTCTGTCTCCCTGCACCCTCACATTTGCAGATGATTCACAGGCCCCTGGCCAGAGGCAGTTAAGACTAAATCAATTAGGTGTTAATGATCTACCTGCAGGCTGGACTTTCGCAGCAGCTGTGAACTAATTCTCTTTCTTGGTCGCATCCCCAAACAGTGAAACGTTATGTCATATGACATCAGCTGTTGTCCCTCGTTTGTCTCTCTGGGGAAGGCACCAGGCTAAATCATGAGATCCTCTCTCCTGGTAAGTTTGCTGTGGCTGGTACCTTCAGCATCCACCAGAGAACAGTCACTGTGTAGGACTGTTAACGCTGCATCTTCGTAGTGTTAAAGTAGCATGAGCAATTTATGCTGGGACATCACAGTATCATAGAATGGTTTGGGTTGGAAGCAAACTAAAAGATAAGTCCTGCCGTGGCTCTCCCCATCCCGGCCCCACCAAGGCAGGAACATCTTCCTCTAGACCTCACTGGTCAGAGCTCCATGCAGTCTGCCACTGAACACTTCCAGAGCTGGGGCATCCAGAGCCTCTCTGAGCAACCTGTTCCAATGCCTCACCACCCTCACAGTAAATAAATTATTCCTGATATCTAGCCTGAATCTGCCTTCTTTCAGTTTAAAGCCATTTCCCCTTGTCTTATTGCTATGTGCTCTTGTAAAAAGAGCAGCTCTCTCCAGCTCTCTTGTAGCCCCTTTAGGTACTGGAAGGCAGCTACAAGGTCACCTCAGAGCCTTCTCCTCTTCAGGAAGAACACCCTAACTTGCTTGGACTGTCCTCATAGCAGAAATTCTCCATCCCTCTGATCATCTTGGTGGTCTACTCTGGAGTCAGTTCAAAGGTCCATGTCCTCCCTGTGCTGGGAGCCCAGAGCTGGATGCAGGTTCCAGGTGGGCTCTCCCCAGAGCAGAGCAGAGGGGCAGAATCCCCTCCCTGCCCTGCTGCCCACGCTGCTCTGGATGCAGCCCAGGACACGTTTGGCTCTCTGGGCTGGGAGTGCCCATGGCTGGCTCATGTCCAGCCTCTTGCCAACCAGAACCCCTAAGTCTTTTTCCTTGGCTTCAGTCATGGCGGAGGGAGGAAGGGTGCTGGGTCTTGTGCAAGTTACAGTTCTGAATTTAGGGAATCTTCCATGGAACATATCCTCCAGAAACTTAGACAACCAGCCAGCTCATACTAGCAGGCAGTCAGAAGAATAAACCAGAAGGGAGGACTGAAATGCTCTTAAAACATCCTCTACTCAAAGCAGGTTAACCCCAATGTCAGGTCCAGTTGTTCTGAGTCTTTTCAATTTATGTTTGTGGTATGTCCAAGACCAGAGACCCTACCAGCCCTCTGGTACTTGTCTGCATCTCTTCTGCAGGGAAGCAACTTTTTCTTGCACCCAAACAGCAGTTTCTCTGTGCCAAGTCTTTGCCCAAAGGATGGTAAAGTAAACACGTGCCTTTGCCTCACACATCCTCTTCCTTGGGCACACAGGGACAGCAGTGAGAAGTGAGGCCACAAGCACTGTCTGCCCATTGGGAAGGAATCCTGGGGCAGGGAGGCATCTGTGACTCAGAATGCATGGGGAAGCAGCAAGGAATCCCAGCACTGTAGTCTGTAGTGGGGCTGGAGCTGAAACAGAAAAGGCACTTCCTGAAGTTGAGACCAGCCTTGTTTGCCCTCCTGCTGTGCCTCTCCACCCAGGGCTGGTGGGAGAGATGGTGCAAGGACAGGGCTTTCTCACTGTCTCCCACAGGCAGCAGTGCCACAGTGAATCTCTCCCTGCAGTTTCAGCTGCTGCCAGTGTGTTGGAGATGTGCCTTCCAGGCAGGGGTTTGGCCCACAGCTGACTTTTACACTGGGTTTTAAGGGGTTGGTTTGCAGAAGAGAGTGTGATGGCATTTCAGGCATGATGACTATGGTTTCCATAGCAGCCTGAAGGCCTGAGTCAGCATCTCCCTGCTGCTGTGACTGGAAAGATTTGTTCCAGGCGTGGCACATGAAAACACAACAGTGGAGCACACAAGGGTAGTGTGTATAAGGTTTGAGCTACCTTGAGGGCAGGAAATATACCAAAGAGAGGACCAAATCAGTTTTTTTCACAGCTAAATATGGGGATCCCTTTTGAAGAGTGGGGGTTGCTTGTGCCCACCTGAAGGGTGAGTGCTCTCTTTAGCATGAAGCTCCTTTCAGCTTCTTCCAAGCATATCTGCTTGTGCTCTTGCCATGTGCTGGCTGGGGCTGTGCAAGTGTGCGAAATGCTGTGTCCAGATATGCACTGGCTCAAACTTCTTGGATGGCAGGAGAGCTGAAGCATGGTTCTCTCTTATCCCTCTTATCTCAAACACAGAGATAACTGTGTTTGTCTTTGCAGCTGCAATTTGAGAGCAGGATTCCAGTGTGAAGGAATAGCAAGAACCACTCTGAGCTCAGAGCTCTTTGTAGCCCATTGCAACTCAGGACATGCACTGAGCAGGGACCTGCAAATTATCATTACCACCAGCAGTGCAAAACTCTGCCTTCTGCATCCATGGGAGTCAGAGGGCATAAAACTCTCCAGAGGGCATAAAATTCTCAGGCAGTTCACCATAAGCCCTGGCCTCTGATCATCTGCTTTTAATGAGAATGTCAAGAGAAAGTCTGTCTGGAAAGGCAAGACTTCATCCGTCATGCACCCATCCATGTTGGGCCCCTGGCCAGGGTATGCCCCCTGGTGAGTATCCTCAGCACTCACTGTGCAGGGTTTGGGTGTAAGAAAAGATTCGGTGGCTCTGCTCAGGATGGACAAAAGCAAGCCAATTAGAAATAGAGAGATAATTCCCCCTCCCTGGACTGGGAAAAGACATAAATAGTCATTTGAGTACTGTCAACCTTTTCTGGCATTCAAGATAAGGTTCAATCTTACATGAGCTGCAAAATATTTTTTCTTCTGATGGGGCATTCTTCTAATGAATGTGTGAACAGATTCAAATTACCAGCTCACTGTGTCCCCCTGTACAACAGACCAGTGACAAATGGCACTCCAAGGATGTGGGAAAACCCCCCAGTGTTTCTTTAAGTGCTCTATTTTGAGACCAGTAAGCGCTGAGTAAACACTAGTGTGCTGGGAGCAAGCTGTGCTTGAAACATGAAACTCCTCTGAGAAAGGTCATTTTCTTCCTTTGGGTGCATCACAGGATTGCTAGCAGGAACCAGCTCTAACTACTCACAATGTGGAAAAACCTGTCCCATGTCGATCCCTCAGGGCTCATGTCCATCCCCAACCCGCTGCTGCCCTTTTTGGCTGTGTGTTCCCTGTCCCTCTCCACTGTAAAGAAGTTGGCACCTCCTCCTAATGTACTCTTGCCTGGTTTCACACCTCCTCTGTCCAAAGGTGTGTCCGGATTTTGAACTCCTGTAACCTGTGAGTAGTCTCCTTGCCCCATCTGCCACGGAGAATGTCTGTCCAAAGCAGTAACAGAACCTGCCCTTGGGTCCAGAACAGCCCAAGCTCCACTTCTCAATACAGCCACAGCTCCCAGGACTCATCAACTGCCTCACAATGTGTTTGTTAATCTGTGTGTGCAGTGAAGTGAATTAGCATTAGTGAGGCTAATTTATTTCTTGGAGGTTGCCAAAACAAATGTTGCAACTCAGGCTTTCTCTGCCATAGGATTTTGGTGTGCAGGATTGTATTGGTTCTCTTCTACACATTGACTCACAGGATTAACACTCCTATAATGGGGTTTTGACCTCCAAAACTACCCAGATTTGCCTGGACCTGTGGCACCTCCGTACCCCAGCAGTCTTATTCTTTGTCCTGTGCTCCAGTGCAAGATGTCTCTACTGCCTTTTTATATACAAGGACCTTGCAGAAGTGGATGTATGAACAGAGACATACACAATCCTCAGGATGGTGTTTTGCCAGGTACAATAGGCCCAGGGTAAGATACACAGAGATGTTGCTCCATACACAATGTGGACCCACAGCACAGCGCAGTGTTTGGGCAGGAGAGAGGGAGTGTGGGTAAGGTCAAAGGTTTTCAGCTTCTGATCCAGCTCCATACTACCTGGCTTTTTGGGTGCTCTGCAGGCTGTTTCCCAGCTCTTTTTACTCACCCATTTGGGTCAATCTGCAGGACAAAGGACTTGCTCTCTTACTTTAAGGATCTTTCATGTGGATGAAGTGCCTCTTTCTGGTTGAAACAGAAATCCACTGCCAACTGGCAGCAGTAACAGCTTTGTAGCAGGTAGATTTTGGGGGTCCCCACAGCAGTGTCTCCAGGTGGTCTAACTTGCAGGCATCTGCATGGTCTTTGCTGGCATCAGGTGTGCACTCACTGCGTGTGCATAGCGACAGTCCTAGCTTTCCCTCCTTCAGCCTGTCCAGGGTCTCACAGGTGGGGATGACTTCTGTGTGTGCGCTGCATTATGGCACTGTCCTGTGCATCAGCACATTCTGTGCCTTCTGCTCCCCAGAAACATGTCAGATAAGCCCCTGATCTGTGGCACTGACCTGCTTTCTAGTCAAGTGAGCTATTGCTGACATCAGGCTCAGGTTAAGAGCACATCTGCTCAGTTCAGTGCCAGCAGCCCTTTTCCCTACTGAGTCCTCTTTGGGTCAGGATGTTCTCTGTATGCTTGGTTTGCAGCTGTCTCTTGAGGGGACCAACCAGCATCCAGGGTTGAAAAGCATACACCTATGCCACAGTCCCTTTCCCTGCCTTGAATTTTGACTTTCCAGAATGCAGTTTTCAGCCCAAAGACAACTCTTCCCACCAGCATACTCAAACACAGGCCAGGACCCCCCACCCAACCACCGGGCCATTCTCTGGAACATCTGTGCTCACAGACTCACCTGTGATTGCATGTCTCCTCTCACCCAGTACACATATGAATGCTTTAGTGGGCAAAACATGAAATACCATATGGTGACCACCAAAGAGAGCAAAACATGCCAAAGGGCTTGGCAGCATGACTACCAGATCCCTGCTGCTGAGCTGCAGAATTTTGGCCATAGGATGTAGTTTTCCTTTGGTTTGCACAGTCCTGAAGCTAAGGCAGAGGTTGGTAGCCAGAGCAGCAGGTTTGGAAGGAATGAGCTGCTTTGCTGTGCAGCAAGGTGCTGAATCAGAGTGCCTGTAAGTGATGGGACAACAAAATCAAAAATGACATACTCAGCAGCTGCCAGACTGGGGCATTCCTTCCCCCAGGAGCTCCCATGGGTCAGGCTGGGAGGGCAGCCTGTCACACAGATCCAGGGCAAGTACAACTTCTGATACCAGACTGCTCCTGCATCCTTAAAGATTTCCAGCCTGAAACTGTTGGGGAGAGGAATTTCCAAAACAAGTATTGCTATTCAAGGAATGCAGCAGGGGGAGGAAATAATCACAACAGAGATAAGGAGAAGTTGGTTGATTTGACAACTGTGCAAGCTCCTCTGTCTCCCGGCTTGTTTAGGATAAAACTTCAGTCCACCTCCCTGTGCCCCAGGTGACACAGTGCTGCCTTAGCATCAGCTCTGCTGGTGGGGCTGGGGAGGCAGCTCTGAGGTAGTTGCAGGGAAGGTGAAATACAACTAGAGGGGTCAGGGTAGTAGAGGGGCATCTGTTCTCACTCCACTCTGCAAATGCACCAACATAGCTCCTCTCCTTTGCAGCCATCCACTGGGCTTCCTCTGGCTTTTTGGTCACCAGACTCTTCCAGTAAGAGCACATGCAGGTTTCAGGCATTTCTGTGGAAAGCCAAGTATCTGTACTGCACTATCACAGGGATTTTGGGGCTTGTCTGCTTTTCTCCCTGTCCTGGACTGTGTTGCTCTCAGCTGCCAAGATTCCCTGTCTCACCACCAATCCCCTCAGGGTCCAGCTCTGTTTAACATCTATCTGGACATGTGGCACTCCTCTGGCAGACTGCTGAAGGCTTTGTGTAAGTGTTCTGCTGGAAAACATCTGGGATCCATGGTCTTGTTCTCTCCTCCCAGGGATAAAGAAAAAGCTGCATTGCTCTTGGCTTGGAGTTTGGGAAGAATATGTTTGCTAAAGCCAGATGTCTGCATCCACATTTGCTGACTCCACACTGGGGCTTTTGCACCTGACACTTGCAGAGGGACTGTTCTCCCACTGACAGGCAGCAAGGTATTTGTCAGAGCCAAGGTCAATATCCCACCATTCTTGGGGGCAGATGGGCAAAGAGACCGTGCACATCTGTAGCTTGGAAAATAAGTGATATGAAAAAATAGGCTCAGTGGCTGGACAACCTGCAGAGGTAAAGATGGACAGACAGTGCTTGGGTAGGTGGATGCAAGGCATTCACTGGGCTGTCCCCAACACACCCGAGTGATGGGGCTCATATGTGCACACAGGAACTAAGGAAATGCCCTGAGTATTGAGACAATACTAGGAATTAATAATTTCAGCCCTTTAAGGTGAAATTATCCACTCAAAGGAATGGCTTCAGATCAGCAGTTCCATCTCGACTCAGAGGTATGCTCAGTTTTGTTTGTCCACCCTGTGCCATTTGAGCGTACTTCTTACACTGATCGTTTTAACCCACTGCTTTTCCAAACTTGCTCAGCACTTTTCTATCTTACAAAACACTTGTAAAGATCTAAAATATAAAATGCAGTTGGCATGGAGTCATTCTTCCTGACTCCTGCCAGTGTCCAGCTCTGCAGCCTGAGCCCTGGCTTATAGTCTTGTTGCAGCGCAGAAACACAGAACTTTCCTTTAGAGTTGTCAATGCCTCTTCCCCAGAGATACACCCAGTGTGAAGGAGGAGCACAGCAGAGACTTTATTGACCTGAGGCTGGAGGGTTCTATTACAGCCTTCTCCCTTTTGCTGCTCTGTACCTCTGAATGGGGCTCAGAGACATTCTTTCCCTCTTGGATGTGTAGCACAAGGTTAATTTTTGTAGCACTCTTTGCTCATTTCTGCAGTTCTTTGAATATGCATGTGTCCTTCTTCCTCTGGAAATACAGACAGCAGCCAAGTACTTTGCCTACCAGGGCTGTGCACAGAAGCAAAAGCTGCCTGTTTCTAATGCTGTTACCCACTTTCTTACAGCTGGGGGTTGCATTATCCTTATTAACTGCAGCAAAAGAGCTCATGGTGCTACCCACAGATACACTTCAATATCTCTGCAACACTGTTTTACAGGGCAGGTCTCACATCTCACATTATTTGCCTCCAGTTATGTTTCTGTAATTTACTAAAGCTTATTTCACCAAACTGTAATGACTTGGTTAGATCCAGAGCTTCTGGGAACAGAGACATCATTTGGTATGCCACCGTGTTTCTGCCATCTGCAAACTTCTTAAAGGTTTTGTAACAGCTACTTTTTGAAAGGTTGCCAGACCATTTTTAAACTCTTGTTTCTTTTGTATAAGGCATGGGTCTTACCAAAGCATCATGTGATATTAAGTAAAAAAATGCTTTGAGGAAATCCTATTATATAACAGAAACACCATTCCCCTTATTGGATTGAAGCAGTAATCCTGTACAGCTTGCTTTTTATTCTTTTGTGTTGTTGTTGGTTTTTTTGGTTTTTGGTTTTTTTTTTTTTTTTTTTTCTTTGGTTTGTTTTTTGTTTTAAGGAAGAAAAATAGAAGAAAACAAGTTTATTTGACAGTACTGTGCCTCGTGGGTGACTGTGGTAGCAATCTTCAGCCTCTTTGTTGATCCTGAGTGTCAAACCAACATTTGTATAAGGCGCCAACTGTTCCCTTACCCTTATGTCTTCTGTTTTCATGGAAATCCTATGCTGGTTGTTGTTATTCTGAAAGGAAAACATTGACTGGATGGAGAGTACCTGGGTGCAGGAGCAGCCACAGGGCAGGCAGTCATGGATGGCATCTGCATTAGCTGACTACAGGTTCCAACTGCTTTCCAGACCACACCAACCCCTGGGATGGTCTCAAATATTTGATAACCTAGAGCAGGATATACCAAAGCCATTACAAAATGCGTTTGGAAGATGAGATGTAAAGCATCCTGATAAAGAGACAAAGAGCAATGAGTATCTCTTAGTGGTTCCCAGAAGAGAAGCAGAGATGAAGAAAATGGAGAGACAAGAGACCACAGTCACCTTCAGCTCCTAACAGGTACCAAAATTCAAGACTCAAAAGCAGCACACATTTCCTGAGGTAACAACACAGGAACCATCATAAGACCTCGGTAGCGAGTGTCCCTTTAACTCTGCATCAGCATTCAGTGTCCTTGGACAAACTGCTTGCACTTTGGGGCTTTCATCCTGGACAGACCACACAGATGCTCTCAGCTTGAAAATCCTTGTGAGTAAGAGGCAACTGGCTTAGTTTCAAAATAAGTATTCCCCCTTCCCATAGGGTCCAACAGTGAGCTTTGCTGTGTTGCTGCAAGATGAGCTTTTGGTCTGAGATTTCTGATTTGGTTTTTTGCCATCTGCTGCTGTCACCTGGGTCTCCACAAGAAGGACATTGCTGCTGCTGCTAACAGTCCCAGCCTTTACACTAAAACAGTGGATGCTCAGCATACCAAGACCCTGTTGTGGGCTGTTATACATGTTGCCAGCTCCTCATGAGTGCCTGGTGTGTGAACTGGCCTGAGGTGCCAGGTGTCTCTTGTTATTAATGTGTGAAGTAAGCACGATAGCAGCAGGGGCCTTGAGAGTTTTGGAACAGGCCAGAAGCAGAGGCTGCAGGACTATAAATAACTCACTGGCACTGTGTTAGGTGTGCAGCCTCAAAAGCTGGGCAAAGCCTGTGTTAAGTGTTCCAAAGAAAAGCAGCAGCAGCAGCTGAGCAATGAGAAACACATCTGAGCAACAGGGTCAGGCACCTGCTGCGGTCTGGGAAAGCAACACCTGCCAGTGAGCACAGGAAAGGGGGTGGAGGACAAGAGCTGGGAACTGCCTAGAACTACTCAGACACTTGAGGAAGTGCCAGGATGCTGAATGTGGTGTGATTCTGGGGGCTTCTGTGCCACAGCTGCGGGGCTGCGGACAGCCTTGCTCCATAAATCCCTGCTCTCCTGGGGACCATGTGCAGCTGAGGTTGGAAAGGAGCTTTGGAAATCATCTGGTCCAAGCCCTGAGCTGAAGTAAGGCCACACAGAGCCAATAACCCAGGACATGTTCAGATGGCATTTGAACATCTCCAAGGATGGATAGTCTCATCGTCTGCCTGGCTGCAGAAGCCTTTTCAGCTGGCAATAGTGGGTGCATGGTGTCATGAGTGCGTCTGAGCCTAGCTTTTTGTGCCCATCTAATGCTACAGTTCTCAATGGGTTTAATACATATGTGTCAATGTGTCTCATTATTTTGGGCAGTATTATAATTAGCACCTGTGGGACAGAGCACTCCCTAGCAAAATGCTTCACAAGTGGGCCAGTGGCAGTGGTTAAGGCATGCTGATTTTCAAAGCAGCTTATTTTGCAGAGAGCAGACTCTCAGGCAGAGAGCCACATCAGCCAATCACAGCCTCGCTGCTTGCAGTAGCCAACACTGACTCTGATATTCAGCAGCCCTTTACATGTCAAAGGCCCTCACCACCACTGCAATCAGATGTCATCTTGTCCACCAGAAATTCTCATTGCAGTGGGATCACAACTTGGAGGGCTGCTGAGTAGATCTGAGAAATCCCAGTTTCCATTCCTGTTTCTATATTGTCTGGGAAATCAATGTCAACAAGGTGTGCTGAGACCTTGTTTCTCCAGGATTCTTGCTGAGAAGTACCACAATGTTCGTGTAAGTTAGAAGTAATGAAAACACAGTCAATTGCTGACTCTGTAATTGTGTTTTCTAAGGGTATGATGGTGGTTTAGAATGATTACAGCAGGGAAAGATCTCTTGAGGGCTCTTGCTCAATTCCTCCACTCAAAGCTGGTGTAAATCTAAATTCATATTTTGTCATCACTCAGGGATTTGTCCAGTCAAAGTGAAAGATGTAGTCTTTGTCCTTCTATTGCTTCAGAGACATCCAACTTGTCCCCTTAGCTTTGTGCTTCTTTGTAAGACTCCTGCTTAAACCTGTGTTTGGAAAACCACCCAGGCAAATGTGAGGCAAATTTCTAGCAGTTGGGTGAGAAAGTAAGTTTTAGAGACACAGGCAGAAAGTCAGTATTTTCCACCTGAGATGAGCAAGACTTGGCCATTCTGCAAAACATCAGATGTTATCTACCTGAACTTGTGCAAAGAGTTTGACACGGTCTCACATGACATCTCTCAAAACTGGAGAGACATGGATGCCCCAGTCCTGGAAGTGCTCAGAGTCAGGCTGGATGGGGCTTTGAGCAATCTGCTCTAGGGGAAGGTGTGCCTGCCCATGCCAGGGAAGTTAGAACTAGATGGTCTTTAAAGGTCTCTTTCAACCCCAGCCATTCTGTGCTTCTGTGACATTCTGAGGCTGCCCCTGTGGACTTGTTTCACCAACACGCCCCACATCACCTGTGCCACTGATGTCCTACACAGCCTTTGCACTTCCTTGTGTCAAGCACATCCCCAGGCACTGATGACTGATGAGTGGATGCATTAAATTCACGAAAACTCTGGTGCCAGGGCTGACCATACCACTGCCTCCTCTGTAAGAACACATCAGCTTTGTCAGAAAGACAAATAAATTTGGATCACAAACAGAAGAATGATCTCTTTTCCCTTCAATACAGATTTTTTCCAGTCCTGGTCTCTTCTCTGGCACATCTCACTCTTCCTTGGGTGAATGTATCTGAGAGTATTTCTGGAAATGGGGAGGACAGTTATGCTGCAGAGACATCTTCTCCCACATTGCTGGAACACATTCTGCTCTGGAGTGCTATGACCTCAGGCCCCAGACCCCTTCATCAGTGGAGATCTTCTCTGTGAAGACTTGTCAACACATTTCCCTTAGAGGGGTCACTAAATCCCATGGGAGAGAGATAAGTGGCTATGATTTTTTTTCCCATTAAAGAAAAGAATTGTTTCTGTTCCAGTTGTATTTCCGAAAGAAAACTGAGGCATTTGCTAGGTGGGGTGTTGCTGGAGGGATGGCTCTTCAAACTCTTTTTCACACAAGAATCTACCAGTGTTTTGCATTTTTTGACTAAGTTGTTTCTCTCCCTCTTGAGGGAAAGTTGGAGGATGTAAAAAAACCCCGTGGTCAGTGAGCTCTTAATGTGACTTTTTGCGTGCCAACACTCTGCAGCACCTCCACATGCTCCCAGACATGGGCTTAACAGGTTTGCCAGCTCTGGATGAGTTGGACACAACCTTAGAAAGTTTCACAGCTCCTCCCTTTCTCTCCTGCAGCACGGCAGATAGTCACAGAGTAAACACCTTGCCAAGTTCTGATTAGTAAAATATGGTGTAAAGTTGGTTTGGAAAGCACAGGCAGCCATGCAACTCCCTGCTCTTTCCTTGGAAGTGCTCTGCAGGCTTCTCCAGGCTTGTTGGCGTTGTCCATGACCTTAGTGCAGTGTCCCTTCACACAGGGACGGCACTCCTGCTGCTCTGCTGGCTCTGGCTTGGAGCTCCTGAGAGCTGGTTTACTGCAGTTTGGTTTATTGCAGCTGCTGGTTTATTACAGCCCAGGGACCATTGATCAACCCTTGAAACCTCCCAAGGTGTCCCCTCGGTATGCTGTCCCAGGACTGCACCAACCTCCTTGGGAAGGGTTTTTTCAGAGTGCTCATCCTTAATAGCCCAAGCCTTCCCTTCTGCAGGAAGATTGGGAATTTCACTGGAAGTCCTGCTTGACTAAAAAGAGCATTTATTTTAGCAAAATAATGAAAACAAACAAACAAACAAACAACAAACACCAACAAAAACAACAACAAAGGAGCATGTGAGAATGGGAAATATGATAGCAAAAGAATGTAGTAAACATTGCTTGCTTGTGTACTTAGAGGTGGTATTGAGCATGACCAAGTTCCACCCACAACTCAGACTAGAAAGGATCATTAAAGGTAGTACAACAGGATCCTGCAGGTGTTCTAGAAACTGGGGGAAATGCACAGCCACTGGCAGATGGAGGAAACACTGTGGTACTGGGCAATATGGAAAAAACCACAATGATCAATGAACTTTTGTACAATCTTCAGAGGCAAAGCCAGGTCCCAGATCTCTGCATTCACCAGCTTGGGTTTGGAAGTAGGTGGGAAGACCAAATGTGAGGCTTAAGGACTGCTTAAAGAATAGAATAGATGACACTAACCCACATGAGTTATCATTTCATGTCAATAAAACTGCTGTCAGCCATGGTGGAATATCATGGCAAGTGGGAAAAGGCTGAATGAAAAACCTAATATGATGCCCACCTTTAGGGAGGGCAAGGAGAAAGATACGTGAAACAGCAGTAGAACCTTCATTCTTGTGTAGTAATTACAAAATGTAATTACAAAATTATTATGAGCAATATATATTTCCATCCTTGGAAAAATCATGGAACAAGAATTCCTCAAAATAATTTTCATGCATGTGAGAGGCAAGAAAGTAATCAGGAAAAAGTCTACTGGTCCAACCTTTGGATTTAACTCAAACCCCTTATTTTCCCTACTCAGCTCATCATTGCAAGGTCTAGTGCAGACTTGGGAAGTCAAGTCTCCACTGATCTCTACAGAGATTTTTGTGCAGTCATCTTCCTTGCTGGTAGTTATATTTAGAGCAGTGGATGGATAAGGCAAACAGGCTCCAGGAGTGGGGTTGCTGCCTTGGGTTGGCAGAAAATATAAGTGTCATATGAGTGCATTGTCCCTGAGTATGTAGACATACTGCACATTGGCTGTAGTCAAATAAGAACAGATCCAGCAATCAGCAGGGCTGTGCTAAGACAAAGCAAGAACAAAGGACAAACACGCCTACTTCAGACTCCTTCCAAGAGGGTGAAAAGGTTTAGCAAACTCCAGCTTAGAACTTTCCTTCCTTTTAACAACAGCTTCTTTTTTGTCGTGGGTTTTTGGCTCTTTTTTCCCCCTGTGGGCTGGAGAACAGTAAAGTGTAGCAGGGCAACATGTGGGATAAATGTAAGAAACCTTTGATCCCTCATCCTGGCTCTTGGCAGGCAGGTGGAGCATGAGGTGGAGAAAGCTCTGCTAAAGCAGAAAGCAAGCTCTGGAGAAAGCTCTGTGAGCAAATATGGTCTTACAGCAAGAGTCATGGGATCCTTTACCAGCCACAAGCTGATCTGGTCCAGAGAAGCCTTGGTAACTAGTGGGCAGAAGGGTGAAATCCTGGTGACACTTCTCAGCTGCTGCTTTCAGCAAGGGACAAAATTTCCACACATGGTTTCTTCCAGCCACTGAGCCTCACCCATTCAGGGTGTAGACAGGAGGAATAGCTCAATAGTCTGAGGGCAGAAGAATTCTCCCCACAGAATACTCCTCCCATCTGCAGGAGGAAGTGGAAGGTTGCTCTTAGACAATTTTTCTGCCTGTAGATGCCAAACTTGGAAGCATAAAAAGGTAACACCCATGATTCCTTGCAACACTTCAGGGTTCGAGAGTCAACAGAAGATGAAACAGGAACGACCAGGCCTGCTGCAGCACCCCAGTTTGCTGGCAAGTTCCTTGTAGTGATGGTCTGCATTGTCCCCAAAGCCCTAAAAGGCACTTGTGAAGGGACAAAGCAGGCAGAGGCAGGCACTGCTCTCTTCCAGATCCCTCAGTCAATATGGTCTTCAGAGCATGCCTGCAAACAACTGCAGGAGCTTGGGGCTGTCCTGCCCCCTGTGCCAGCCTGGGCCCAGAGGCTGGTACTTGGCCTCAGCTGGAAACAAGCCTGCCTTTCCCTGGAGAGCACTGGGGACTCATGCCTAGCCTTAGCCACAGTCCAGCCAGAAACATCTCTTCCACAGAAAGTGTTTTTGTGAGAAATTGCCAAGGAACACAGGCAAATGTTTACTTCAGTTTCCCAGGAATTATTCTTCCATTTCCACACTCTAGCCAAACCCACAAGCACTCAGGGAGCAAGCAGTGGCCTGTTTGCCCACAAGCAGTCACAGCCTGAGTGAGGGTTTGCATCTTCTGCCTGGTTTCAGTATGGATTGCATGCTGTCCCCCTATCCAAATTTAGGAATCACCTTACAGTTTTCTGGTGTCTCTGGGGACTCTTAGGTCTGTGTCTCTAACGGGCAGAAAATTTGCAGCACAGAGAAATTAATTCAGGGAGTAGCCAGAGGGAGGAAAATTTGGAGAAAGTTAATGCAAGGAGATTAAGGCACAACCTAGTCTACCGCATGAGCCAGAAACCCACCAAGACAGAGGGGTAACCCAGAGCAATGCTGCCAAACGTTGTAACTGAAAATATTTTTATTTGACATCAATAGTAAAGAAGGCACATTGGATTACATCCCTTGATATATAAATGATAAGAATGCAAAAGCAAAACCATCTACAGGAAACCCAAAGGCAGTCCAGTATACATGTAGCGTCCTGGGGGAAAGCAGCATATCAGGACCCTCCCTCATGCTAACAAGCAGTCAGTCATCCCAAAGAATCCAAGCATTAGCGTTTCCTTTGAAGCTGTTTTTCTGGGTTTCAACCATTAGTTACAATCAGTATCACTCTGAATGTTTTCACCAGTAGGGGAGAGGAAAAAACACCACCCACGACAGGACACCAAAGTCGGAATTGGCTTTGGTGCAACATGAGTGTTTGTAGATGTGGCCCCTGAAAATCCCCGGGAGAGAAATTTCATGGCCAGGTCGAGTCACGAGCATTTAATGAGTTTGACTGATACAGAGTTTACACAGAGACAATGAGATCTAGAAATCACAGGTCAGCACCAAAGGGCAATATAAGCTACAAAAAGTGGCTTCAGTTCTTTACATGGCTTGTGGCTTTAGCAGTGGAAGAGAAACTATGCAGCAGCTTCTTGCACTACTAGAATCTGTCTGCTGAAAAGGGTTTTCAGGTTTCCTGATTTTCCAGTTTCCATTTCTTCTCTCTTTCAAGGCACATGTTGTAGAAACCTTTGATCCCAACAGCCAGAAACAAGCGCTCATCCCACCTCCATGACATTGAATAATTTCAGCATACAGCTAAACAGTGTGTTGTTGCACTAACTTTTTTCTAACCATCAAAGAATCTCACTGCAAGGAATGCTGCCAGCATCTCCCCCACCCAGCTGACATCAGATAGACATTACAGCTGAAGGTTCCAACTCTGACTTACAAAAGGCTCAGCACAAAAGTGAGGTGCTCTCTGCAAAGACATGGCATTTTCAAGTGAAGCCTTGATAAATTTTTGGTTATCTGCTGCTACCTGTAGAAGTGGAGCCCTCCTTTCTAAGGCAGCTTTGAAAAAAATTTTTAAAAACAATTCTCTCCTGTGTCTCCATTATTGCTACAGACTACACCCATGCCAATGTTTTACAGGGAGGCTTTTTTCCTGATTTCTGTAAAACACATATTCTTGTACTCTCTTGCATCTTTAAGACCTGGAGCCTGATCTGCCATAAGGACTATTGTATTGTTTGGGTTTTTTTTTTAATATTCAATGATAAGCACAAGGGATAAGGTCTTAACCACAAGCCTCCTTCCTTGCACTTTGCTCCTGCTCCATGCAAGGCCATCTTGCCATAGCTCCCACCATGATTGGAGCAGCAAGTCTAGCCAGAAAGAGCGTTGAACCAAAGGAGGTGAACACTTCTCCAAAGTGAAACTGAAAAGGCATCTAGCAATTAAAGTCCCTCTGCGTCCTGTGAGCCACTGCTGGCCTAAGAAGAAATGCACTGTTCCCTGGCCCCTGCAGGATCCCACCCCTGCAGTGCAAGGGCTCAGCAAAACCTTCAGGTCTCAAAAGACCTTCAGGTAACAAAAAACCAAACTAAACCAAACAAAGGGGAAAAAAAAAAAGAAAAAAAAGGCAGTGCTGAAGTTGATCCCCAATACAACAAGAAGTGTCCCTGATTTTAACAACCTTCAGCACAGGCCAAGGAAGTGCAAATTGCAGTGGTTAGAGCTGGTGGCAAAGTGCTCACCAGAAGGAATTCAGTTCTGAGTTCTGGGAAGAGCTTTAAATCACTTAAACCAGCTCCCTGGGTGTCAGCGCTCGAGGCTTTCACACACGGTCCAGGGAAGGAGAAGCAGGGTCTGTACAGGTGGTGCCCTGGTGCACTGAGAGAAAATGGTACTGCAGAATGTGCACGCCCCTCAAGCCTGAGACAACCAGAAGGGAGGACACACGTTGCAAACAGGCTTTAGGCAAAGAAAAATCATTTAGATGTCGGCCCTGCTGTGAATATCTCAGCACCGCAGGAGATTTAATAGAAAAATACACAGAGCAAACAAAATACATGGCTTATACATAATGACGCACATGAAAAGCCTACTAGTCTAAAGATAAAGGAGGCTTTGAATCACATCCTATTACGCTGCACCCTACTTTAATCTGGTATTAAATATACTGCCTATGATACACAAATTGCTTTTAAAAGTCATTAAAATGTTACAACAACAAAAGTACTAAAAGATTTCAAGTTTTATGCACAACCTTGACACAGAAAATTTTGGTTTTTGGAAGCTTCAGACAATGTTTAAATAGCGTGGTAACTTCCCACCACTACTAACAAGTGTTAGCAAATGTTAAGGCCATAATTTATTTGTGCAATGAAATTAATCTTCATTTCATGGAAAAAAAACCCCCAAAAGACGAATCAACACCACAAACACCACTCTGAACTCCTCCACCCCCCAAAAAAATCCCAGGTGGTGTTGTGCTGAAGCAAATAATCTCTACCATATCCAGAAGTAAGGTTATCTGAAGCCAGCAGATTTTAGAGAGGTCATCTGTATAGCTTCCCACCCTGTGCAGGGAGCTTACCCACAAATTCTGGCAAACTGTGTCAACCCACTCAAAGCCTCCTTTGAGACTAAAAGAAATAATGACATTCACTGAATCCAGACTTGATTGTTCAACACCTGCTCTGCACATAGAGGAGATGTTTGTTTTGGTCACTCTGAGAAAAAAGTTGTATTTTGCTGTCTCCATTTAAAAAAATCTAATGCAAAGCGTAAACTTGGACAATTTTAGCAGCATTTTACAGTCCTTCATAAAGTAAAACCAGGAATGAATTATAAAGAATGCCTGCACACACCTCATTCAAAATACCAAATATCATGGGCAGTAACTGTTGCTATATCACATTCATAATCAGAAAATTTTGAGTCCAGCAATTAATTCGACATCAGATTCAACATTCTATGGCAAAGTAACTATTTACAACTCGTATGTACAGCTTCTGGACTTACAAAACAATGGAGAGCTAGAAAGTTGTGTAAAGTCAAGTTTGAAATTTAAAAAAAAAATTAAAAAGCACTTGTCCAACCAATTTGGAGACACTTTGGCATGCCAAAAGAGGCCTTTTTTTTTTTTTTGGGTTCACTGCAACTCTTTTAAAACCAGCACATATAATGCATCAGTGAGGCCAGATATCCTGGGCAATATAGGCAAGTCTCTGTTGTGTCTCTGACGTTAGCTATTGGGGGAGCCAATATCCACTGTGATCTTTGTGTACAGAGGGTACTTGTCAGTTCTTAACACCTTGTAGGATAGTGTATTTAAGCCATCAGAATTCATTGTCTCCCGTGTGTGAGCAATTCGGTCAAACCTGCAGGAGGAGAAGAAATAAATGTGGGGGAGGGGATGGAGACAACAAGGAAAGAAAGGAAAAATGTTTAAACAATCTGATCTTTGCATACCTCTTAGGCAGCATCGCAGGTGTTTCAAGAAAAACCTGAGTATCAGTGCCATAAACTCCCTCATTTGGCCAGCCTGAGCAATGGGCCAGTGCATTCCTATGGGGTCAAATTTTAGCTAGAAAGAAGCAGCCAAGCTTTTAAATCACACAGGTCCTTTTCCAGCTCTGCACTAGAGCAGAGGTTTATACCCCAAAGACAAGCTGGAAACAATTGCTCAGAATCTAATTTTCTGCATTTAAGAAATAAAAAAACAGGAGAGGCCTTTGTGCTGCAGTGCAATGTTGGGGAAAAGGTGTATAAACAGATAATAAATTGGGAAGGGGAAGGTGGCGGCTGACAGAGCAGGAGCAGAGAGCTCAGTAAGCAAGGAAATGGCTGCAGCCTTTCCACACTGGACCTTTGTGCCCGGCAAAGGGAAGGCCAAGCAGCTGGAGCAGCAAGGGCAGGAGGCACCCCTAAACCTGCTGTGGGGAAGGGTGAGACACACCTCTCGGGGTTGGGTTCGTTCTTCCTGTCCCGGGAATGCCGGATCATTCTGCACTTCCCAATGACCGCATCCGGACGGGATATCCCCATGCCTTTAAACACCAGCCTGCAGAAAGCGAGTACATTAAACACCCAAAGGATGTGGGATGCTCTGCCACACCTTCCACAAACAACCACTGGTTTTACCTACTGTTTTTTGGTTTCTTTTGAGGGGGATGTTACTAATGCACTCCCAAGCTTGCTGACACAAGGAAGGAAAGCCAGTCCTTCTCCACACAGACACTATCTACCACACAGAGTGGAGACCTCCCCCTGCCAACACCAAGATAGCTCACCACACCCTCACTTACACCTCCATCTCCTCCAAACAACACCCAACACCCACATTAACCCTGGTACAGGCTGTAGACTCGAATTTGAGTGGGAGTCATCTAGTTTTTTAACCCATATGGATGGGAGCCAGAGGAGCACTAATCTCTTGTGAAAGCTGCAGTGTTGAGGGAAACCAAAGTGAATGGTGGTGACACAGCATAAAGGAGACACATGGTCAGAGTCACAGTGGCACCAGCTGGGACCTCCTGGGTGAGGGGCAGCCTGTCTTTGTTTGCATGCTCTCTACAAAGCACCTGCTGAGTTTTTTCATAGATATCAGTGATGAAAAATACTTGATTTCTTGTTTGCCTCTCTCTTTTCACTTCTTTGCAGCATCTTCTGTTCCTTAAAACCTGAGTGCCCCAAAAGAAAGGACTGCCACCTTGATATGAATGCCCTACTGGAAAGCTGTCCCTTTCTTCTTTTTTTAAACAGAAGTGCCAAACCTCAGGAAGGTACAATTTTTTTTTTTTTTTTAACACCTTTTCTGAAGCCTAGAAGAGTTCAGAAACCCCAGAGAAAAGATCACAGAGTGGTTTTGATACTGAGAAACATGAAGAAGGCCTCCAAATACAAGGCTGTCATGATGATTTCTCTCAGTGAATGCTGTGGATATGTGAAGCTGAAAGGTAGCACGTTCATCCTTTGCCCTGGTCCTCTCAGCCTGCCCTGTGAGAACACCTTCATCCTCTCCTGCACTTCTGAGCCTTCTCAGCCTCCTTCCAGTCAAGCTCACAGCATTATACAGACAGCCTGACAAGTGGAACTCTCCTGGGAACAAAGGGATCTGCTACAAGGCTGCAGACCCAAACAAATCTTGGGTTGCATTGGGCAAGGTTGATCAAAGTCTCATCCACCTTCAGCTGCATGTCCTGAATTCCCTTCTTTGAGCCAGTACTGGGCGACCAGAAGCACACTGCCCCAGCCAGTGCACTGGTGTGGATGCTGTTGGTGAGGGCATAGGGAGAATGAACAATGGCAGGGGGAGGGGTGTGACTTTGCCAACTAGAGCCCCTCCCCGCTGCACCTTGGGAGCTGAGAAATGGGGTGCCAGCACCCAGCAGGAACGTGCTCTCGCTGAGCCAGTAGGTTGCCCCACACATCACCTTCACCTCCTGCCTGCAGACAGCCCATGTCCTCCCACACCCAGGTGAGACCAGCAGGGCTGTGCTCATCCTCACCCTGAGCACACCCCAGGGTGCCAAGGAGGAAAAATTATTTACCTGTTATAAATGTCATCATCTTCACCACCCCAGCCCCAGTAATTGTTTGGGAACCCATTGATCTTTGTGAACTGCTCTTTGCTTAGGGCAGACACGCCTCCAAAATACTGATTGTAAGGCAACCTGGAAGCAGAGGAAAGAGCACATTAGCGGAGAAGAGGTGTTAGCCAAGGGGCAGCCTGCCTGCCTGAAAAGGGCTTGCTGCTGCCCTTCACCCAGCCCACACCCTGCAAGGCACCTTCCTGCCACAGGAAGCAGCCATGTGTTGTGGTACTCTGGACTCAGCTGAGGCAGAGGGAACTGGTGGGCTCAGTCCCAAATACACCTGAGAGGTATTCTGCAACTGGAAGTAGCTGCAGCCTTTTACCAAGCAGTACACTGTCCTCAAAGGACAGGCTGAAATGCATATCACCTCATCGAAGGTGACATGAATGCCACAGGAGTGGCAAGAGCTCAGACAGACACTGGATATGCCACAGAGCCTTCTCCCTGTGCAGCTCTACTGATCACCTTCACACCCCTCAGTGCCCCAAAAGGAAGCTTGCAGCCCAAAACTGAGCTGGCAGTGTGACCTTGCACACAGAAAGCCAACCAGCTCACACCTGAAATGGGACAATTCACCAGGAGACTGGGGACAGACGAAATTCAGACCAAGAGCATAAGGAGAGGGTCCACACAGGGATCACCAGGATGTAGTACAGCCTTGTCTTTGCTTTAACAAGCAGAGAAATCCCCACGGCCATGCATTTCTGTTTTAAGCTTCACATCCATGCAAGAAAGAGCTGCAGCTGCTGCAGTGCCAGTGGCAGTCCTGCTTGGAGCAGGGCTTGGGTCTGGAGTGGAGACATTCACAGACCCTGCCAACACCACCACTGCCATAGCCCTTGCACTACTGGCCACCGCAGGGTCATGACCAGTCTTCACTTTATAGATGAGCTTTTAAACTCCTCCTTGAGGATTTGGGACAGGGGAAAAAAAAAAGCAACCAAAACTTAAAGGAAAAGCAAGACACATTTTGTCCAGAACAGCTTGCTAAACCCAAATATATGCTGCAAGAAGTTTCACTCTGTGCTGCTCTCATGTACCAGGGCAGGTCTCTCAGTGGCATAAAACCAAACAGCCAAAAAATTTTTGTCTTGCTCTTAAAATAGTGTCTGATGCAGTCTTTTTAAAGCTGCACATAATTCTCAGTGTGTGAGAGTGTCTCACTTTTCAGACTGGGTGGAAACACTAGCTGTCTTCCAGCTCCTAGACTGAAACACAAGAAGGGATATGTGGGCATCTGCAAAACGAAGGCTGCTTAGCTCTTCCTCACCCTTTGTTTCACCTTCCAGAAGCTGTGAATTTTAATAAAGTGCTCAGCTGCATTTCTCCATCTTCCTCCCCTGCAGCCACCCGCTCCCTGCAGGGCCCTGCAGGTTAAGACAGCCTTTTGGGAGAGATGCTTTCCCATGCTTTCAGTGGTGGGTGGGGATGTGTAACACTGCGCCTGCCCTGCTAGGCTGGCAGTGCTATTAGGAAACAGATGCTGCTCCAAAAGGCATCTCACCGAAATCCAAATTTATCCATGGATACGGAGAGATGTCGTGGCTGGCTGTAGCATTTGTAGGTGTTCCTGTCATCCATCGGGATGAGGTCTACATCACTAAACACAAAGCAATCATAGTCATACTCCTTCAAGGCCTCTGCAAATCCAATATTCAGTAGTTTAGCGCGGTTAAATTCTTCTTCTCCATCCTAATTTAAAAACAAATAAAAACAGTTAAGTGACTTAAATTTGACAGTGGACATCAGCAGTTTCTTACTCGTTGCCAGATGCCAGTGTTGCTGCAGAGGGCTGACACGCCCTGATGACAGACTGAGCTCGAGCTCAAGCACTGCTCTTGCAGCACCCATGGCATGTTTGCAGCAGACCCCAAATGCTGCCTGTGGAACAGTGACACTTGGGTCAGCTGCAAACCACGGAAGCAGGAAAAATGGCTGAGGAAGGGCTGGACCCAGCTCAGCTCCCATCTCTTGGTGGGAGCCCCCAAGAGGGCAGGTTTGATCCAATGGTAAGCAGTCCCTATGTTCCACTCCATGTACAGGCATTTAAGGATTGAATTTTCTTATACAGGGCAAGCAGGTGGGGCTTCCTGGAGCAGCAGAGAAAAGCAAAAAGAGGTGAGCTCCTCTGGAAGAAAGGACTCTTGCTGCAGAGAGAAAAACATGGGCAGTGCTTTAACTTACAGCCATGACAAGGACCATGGACCAAAACCCTGCTGTGGCCAGAATTTCAGCACCCTCCTCCTAAGCTCTGTCACAACATGGCTGTGAGACTGTGGCACAGCCACTGCTGAGCAACACCCCAGACCTGATTTGCAAAGCACGAGATGGCACCAGGAGCCAAGGTCTGACGCTTTGCTGCTCACCTCTGACCCTCTGCCAAGCCCTGAGCAGCCATGAAGGCAGAGGAGCAGGCTGCTCCCTGGGCCCTGGGCAGCAGGTTTGGCACGTGGCTGTGACACAGCCTTGGTCACTGCATGGCAGGCCAGCACGAGCTGCTTGCCAAAAGGGCTGCAGCTGGAGAGGAGGATGCTGCCACTGCTGCGGTGGCACATCCCCTTCTTGGGTGCTCTTCACCCCTGTTCATCTCTCCTGGGGGCTTTGACAGATGGGGAAAATGCAATCAGGAAGGTTCTCGCCATGATGGGAAGAACCATCATGAAAAGAGTTGACACTACAGCAGGGCATATTTATCCCAGGGCAAGCACAGCTAATGAAGGGACTGGCAAAAAACAGGGCAGGAAAATCTCTACTTTCCTCCCCAGGTAATGAAGCACCTGAGGAGAACTTGTCTGACCCTTTTCAGGCAAAAACATTTCAAAAGCACATGTGGATTTGAGCACAAGTACAGGCTCACAAATTGCGGAGTACTTTAGCTTTTTAGCTAAAATATCGTACCAAAAACCCAATAATGCTGGTGGTTTGAGAGTAAGGATTTCCAACTGAAGACCCCACTCTGCAGCAGCTTCAAACCCAAACCCTGTACAAGGCAACAGAGCAGGTCGAAAGAAACTCATAGGGCATCCCTCAAAGAGACTGAAGGATTTTGCCAGCCTTGAAAGCAAGACTGCCAAATCCATTCCACTTTTACTCCTCCACACTCTCTGAGCAGTGCTAAGACAAAGGACTCCCACACTGTGCAAGCTGTCCCCCTACCCTGCACTACCCACACCCAACATGGGATGCAAACCAAGGATGGATAAAATACTGTGCCCAAGGAGCAGCAGCTTGGAACACCACACTCGTTGTAACAGCTTTATCTGGTTAATAAGCAATCATTTTGGTAACCATTTAATCCAGACTAATTAACAGATTTGCTGCTGAATACCCAATGCAGGTTCTTGAAACAGCCCCAAGTATATTCCAAATGAAGGTTTTAAAATACAAGTGTCAAACCAGTTTTCAAAAGCATTACTCACCTGCCTTGGGCATAAATGACTTCACAGGGAGGAGTAAGCTTTCATGGAAGAGGATCTGAGCAAATTCTCAGCATCCTCACCCAAAACAAAAGGGTTCACACAACAATAAGGTGGTGGGTGGACGATCATCATCATGCATAAAGCAAGAGCAGTGAAAACTCAAGAACAGAAAATGAAGGCAAGTGGAACAAAGAGGCTGGGGAGAGGAAGCAGCTGAGGTCATGAGATTGGAGGATTTTCTTTCCCCAGCAAAGGCTGCTGCCAGCCCTAGCTGCCCAGCACTCCTCAGGGCCCACGACACCAAATGCAGACTTGGTTCCAAGGTTCTGAGGGGGATTTGACCGGGTGCTGGTGCAAAGTGCAATGTGCTCATACCTCAAAGCAACTGCTGGGGCCTCATTTCATACCCTTTGGCTGCTCTTTTCCTAACGAAATTCAAGGAAAAGGGCACCAATTTTGTTACCAGCAGAGGCTTAGCTGTAATTAACCAGCGCCTTCAGGCAGCCTCTAACTCCTCTGGATGACACATGGGGATAACAGCACTATAAGGAGCAGTATTTTTAAACCTCTCCCCAAAAAATCTCAAAGCACAGAGAGTTTTGTACCAAGAGCATGCAGGACCCTTCCTGCCACCCCACCCATGGGACCCTGACAGAGCTCACACTGGAGCCCACACTGTGCACGGAGAGGGACAGGACACAGGGCAAACACTTCATGTGGGCATTGCCACTCTCCTCCCAAATGGCCCCTAATGCAGCTTCACAGTCCGGCATCCAAAAGACTAGGAAGAAGGGAATCACAGCCTATACAAGAAAACAAAGAACTCTCTCCAAGCCATTTTTTACAAACTTTACGGAGAGCATGTAGCTCATGCAGCAAACTTTGCAAGGCTGTTATCAACTGTGACTGCTTTGAGGCAGGAGGTTACTTTTCTGTCCCAGAAGGTATGTGGGGATTTAACACAGTATATTGGAATAAAAAAAAGACAAGAGGTTTTGCTTTTTGCAGTAGCTCTCTTTCTTTACCTACGGCAATGTGGAAGCACTGGCGTGCTTGCAGTATCTGAGATTCAAATATCTCTCAAAACTCACATGCACGCTTGCAATCTGACTGATCTGTGACATTTTGGAAAAACAACCAAACAACAAACCACAGCTGTGAAAACTTCCTTCCAGGTCAGCACAGAGCACAGTACCTGCCGGTGAGCCTTCAGAAAGCAGATAAAGCACTGCTGAAAAAACCTCCATCCCTCACCTCTGCCTAGTGGCTTGTCATCCCATGAATGCTGCTACTTGTCACAAAGAAATGGATGAGTGTGGACTTGCTTGGACAGAGGAGCATTATCCTGAAGAGCAAGGCAGCACACAAAGGACTGCTAGTTAGACAATGCAGTCAAGCTCTAGACATAGCCTCCATGCTCTCCTAGGCTTTCAGACAGAAAATATGTAATCCAAGCACATTTTTTCTATTTTCTTCTCCTGACAAATTTTGTCCCAATGTTCTCTTGTCCTGAAATTTAACCCATGTCTGAGTTCAGTGCTGGTGTCCAGCACCTGCTTCTGGCTCCTGAATTAACTCTCTCTGTCACTCCCAGAACAAATTGCTGCCTCAGTCCTGCAAGGTCTAACACTGACTCCTGCTCGCACCTGGAGGTGAATGATCAGCTGAGCAGAAGAACATCCAGGCTTTTTTACTTCCCATCCCTTACCTCAGCTGAATCTGGCTTGTTCACCCAGACCTGCCAAAGGAGACAGGGTTCCTTTTTTTTCAGTGCTAAACAGAAAAAAAATTGGGGTTTTTGGAATCGTTACTCAAACTAAAGAAGTTGCAAACCAGCAAGAAGCCACATGTCCTGACTTTGCTCTGCCTCCCACATCTATGCAGGAGGCAGCTTTGTGATTCCTCCTGCAGACAGCACAGATGAAATGTGGCTGCACCTCTCTCACCTGAATCCTCAGCTCATCGGATCTCATGGAGGTAATGGTAAGGATGTGTGTTGTATGTTTCTGGCCAACGAGGAGAACCATCACCTCCAGTGGGAGCTTGCTAGCTAATACACTGAGATAGCCTGAACCACGCCCGCCATATCCATGGGGAAGTCCTTCCTCCAGTGGACTTGACCAGGCATAAACAAATTTCCAGAGCCACAGAGAGATATCAGGAGATACTTTGGTGTTTCTCTGTCACAGGGTGTTTTGAGGCCTCAGCACAATTACACTGGGCAGTGGGAGAGAGCAGCCACAGTCGAAACCTGCCTCCCCTGCCTCTGCAAGGGTAAGCAGCAGCCGAGCACAATTCCCTCCTTTGCCCACAAACCTGATACCCCCTGCAAAGTAACGCGGGTAAGAGTGATGCCCCAACCACTTCACACACACACACACACACACACACACACACACACACACACACACCTCTCTGGAAAACTGCTACCAAGACACTACAAATGGCACCAGGGGCCAGTGGAAAATGGTTGAACAACTGCCCAGTTTCCAGGGAATTGGCTAAGTCTTCCCTTTCTCAAACTTTAGTCTGGCTGCATGGGCATTTGCATGGGCTGAACTGCAGGGAGAAGATTAACTTCTAGAGCTGAGCATCTGCCTGGCATTGGCCGCAGGTGTGGGAGGACACACGGATAAGGGTGGGAGTAAGCAAGGCTGAGGGAGACGCTGCAAATTTGTCACTTGTGGGGCATTGATGGGCCCTGGGCAGAACGTGCCCAGCCATGTGTCCTCTTCTCAGATTTACCTGAAAAATCCTCCAACACACAGGGTTTGGGTTTTCTAGGGGTGGAGTGTGCAAGGTGAAACACAATACGTTATTTTCCACTGGCTCCCGTTACATACTGGACATTTTACAAACATCATCCCCCTGACTTCAGCCAAGTCCTACTCAGAGGCATTCAGGCACGCAAGAACAGCACGGAGGAAACACAATGGACTCGTGACAGAAACACATTGCGCTGAAAGGAAGAAGTTTGACATTACCAGTGCAGCAGTAGCAGGGCTCAGCGCTCCTCTTTCTTTCTATGAGATGCGGAGCACAGAAGAGCATGTAGGCAGCGTGTAAGAACCAGATCACACAGTAATTCTCCTTGCTTCAGTGATTGCTTTGATATAGACAGGATTAACAATAAAGGTAATATTTCCCCACTAGAAGGAAAAATAAAATAAAAAAAAAGGAGGGCAGATGCAAAGGGAAGGACAGACAAGAAAAAGAGAAAAGCAATTGTCAAGACAGCAGAGAAATAAGACTGTTTTCCTACTGTACTTCTGGAAGAATTAATACATTTTCTGTATCTCTCTCTACTCAGTGTTCCCACTCACCCTTGGGAGATGCATCCAGTGGTTTTACTACCACTGACCACTCCACTTCTAGACACGGCTTATTAGAGGCATGCAGAAGAAGATTTATTTTACAAATCAAGTAGTCTTACTTGCTAACCTACATCTACTGGATGTGGCCAGGGCATATATACCCTGTGTACTGCATTTCACTCTCACTCAAACTATGCCCACCCAAGAAAAAGCATTTGCTTCAGAAACTTCTGTGAGAGTTAACTGTAAAGGACACAGCCCTAGTGCTGGAGAACAGGACCACAGAAGAGGAGTAGCCAGCAACACAGGGCAATGCAAGCAAGCATGCACCATCACACAGCAGCAGGGACTCCAACCAGGCTTCAGACACTGCCTGCCCTTAGGGGCACCAGCCCTGCTTTCCTCACGCTGGAGCACCACGCCAGCTGCACACAACGGGGTGGTTGCTCTCTCACCAGCGATGCCCCGGACACGTGCAGGCAGCTCTCACAGCTGGCACGACTGCACCTGCCTGGGAAAGCAGCAGCCCCAGCGCAGGGCCGTGCTGGGTGCCACACCACCCTCCTGCTCCTGTGCTCGGAGCAGGGAGGCACCACCTGCACCCCTGGCCAGCAGCTCTGTGGCTCAGCCAGCCCCGCGGCACCAGCAACTCACACGGGCGAGGAAGCGCAGCCCGAAGCACAGAGGCTGCCGCTGGCCCTGGGCTGCTGCACCACAGTAGCACCAGCTCTCCTTGCTTTCCACAGCATGGGTTTTCTTACAGGGCTCAATTCTAGGGCACAGCACGCCTGTCTGCGTGCTGCAGAGATGCCTTGTGTCCTCAGCAGCGTGGCTGCCAGGCCACAAGCAGTCAGATGCAGACACTGAACCATCTTGGCCATTGTGCTGCAGAACTACTGCTAATTCCCCAGAAATCCCTTTTGTCCTGATCTCTGGCACCCTGGAAATGAGCAAAGCAAGAGAAATTGTAGTAATGGAGTATCAGTTTTCTCTCTTGGGATAAGTCTCCCCCTACTTTCAAGTCTGTGATGAAATTCATCGCCTGGGTGACCATTTTAAATATTCATGGTGTTTGATATGCCCAAACACACCAGCTGATCCAAGCAGAAATTTAAAGAGTTAACACTTAAAGAAGCATGTTATTTCATCTCAGTTCTTACTGAGCTGAGAAAACAGGATAAAAATACATATCCAAGAGAGAAACTGCAGTGGAATTGTCCAGAAGGTGGTCTCTGCTGAGGCTCTCAGAATTGCATCTGCCCCTTCACCCTACAGCCTGTACAGACACCTGCACATTTTAAGCCTTTCCAAGGGTGAACAACACTCACTTATCACACCATTATGCTGTAAATTAAGACAGCTTGTTGTGAGTGAAATGTGCATTTTTATGCCTTTCTTTTTTTAAAAGGCAGACTGAAGGCCACCAGATAGCAAGAAGAAAAAGCCCCAATACCAAAAACTCCAAGAACTTCTCCATGATGGCTTGTTTCTTTTCTACTCCTCTGAAGACAGCCACTTACCTGCCCCACTGCCACAGCTTTGTTTTCTCCATCCTGACTTTGTGCAATAAAGTGAAATCCTACACATGTATGACACATCTACTACCAAACTAGGCATTAATACCAACTTGTCACCTTAAAAATCTCTGCATGCCATTCCTGCAGCAGTTGGGAAAAAAGAACATATGGAAAGAGATAATTAATTGGGTTATGTTATTAGGAATTCTTTCCTCCTCACCAAGTGCTTTCTTTAAGCAGAAACTCTTAGGAGTAAATTGCACCTAAGCAGAAGCAGGGATCTCGAGTTTTCCACCAAAGGCATTGAAGCAAAATTTTTCTTCCTTTTGTTTTTCTTTTTTTAAGCAACCTTATTCCTGCCTGCCAGCCTACTGCTTTTCAAAGAAAAGCAGCCATTCCTCTGTTTCAAGGGGCACAGGCACTGTTGTGACAGCTGTGTGAAAGCTTGTCTCCAGCATCTTACCTGGTTGATAACATATACTCCATAATCTAGTTGCTGCCTCTGGAGAATTGGGTGCAGGTAATAGAGCCAGTACTTGAGGTGCTCCTCTCGGTTCCTGAATGGTATGATTATTGCTACCTTCTGAAGTGCTACACAGTCCTTGGGAGCAAAGCGACCTCCTGCTCTGACCTGTGGGTTTATCCTTGCCACTTCTTCCAGGTTTACAGGCTGGGAGAACTCCACACGCAGTGCACCAACTGGAAGAGAGTCATAGCACAAACCAAATTAACACACACAATCTATTTCTCTGAGCATACATCCTTTACACACATTAGGGTTTTGGTTGGGTTTAGTTTCTAAGAAACAGAGCTTTTGGTCCAAACACAATCCCATCAGTGCTTGGAGGTATTGAAGCTTGAACCATCCATATCCAAAGCAACCTCACACCACCAAGTCAGAACAAACCCACAAACAATGTGTGCTCTTGGTATCAGAACCCAGTCACTGACACTGAGAGTGTCCTACAGTCTGTGTGGCCAACCAAGAGCTGTGTTCCCACTGGCACATGCACCACAAAACCAGCCTGAAGTGCTGCCCCCTGGGCTCCCACCTACCTCAGGCAGCCCAAGAGGCAAGCGCTTCAAAAATTGTTCTGCTCTCCTACTGACAAAATCACCTATGGATAGTCACATGCAAAGTGAATAAAATCCCCTTCCTGCTTTTTTTTTTTTCTTAGAGATATTTTTGGTGTTCTGTAGAAATGCCACTTATTTATTAGAAGTTCTGTAATAGAAATTATAAAAAATCCCCATATCCAGATTTGCATACATGTTGGCAATTCCTGTAGATGGTTTCAAAAGTGGCAACTTTTGAAACCATTGAAACAATGTGTCAAAACCAGCTTAAAAGCGAGAAGTCCAGGTGGCACCAGAGAAACCCTTTCAGAACAGCCCGGCTGGCCGTTCTATTTGCTTCCAGCTGCTCCAGCACCAATGGCATGACTCACCAAGGAAGCCCAAGGAAAGGCCTCTCCTGCTGCCACGTCCTGCTTCCAGCACCAGCCAGTCAACAAACTGCACTTGGCACAAGCTCTGCAGTGGGGGGGTTGCTGAGGGCCCCCTGCATAAGGCATAAATCATCAGCCATAAATACCAGCCTGAGGATCACCCCTTAAGGATTTGGCTGCTGTGCCCTCCCCTGCTCCTCCATTTGGGTGTGTTTGAGTGTCCTGCCTCGCCAGTGCTACTGCCTCACATTTGCTGCAGAGACCCCCAGGTGCCCAAGGTGGGGCACAGTGCCCTGGGCAGCCCCTTGGCAAGGAGCACAAGTGACTTATGGAGCTCAAAAAGGCACCGGTCATCACAATCAACCTTGTGCATTCCAAAACATGTGACTACTAAAGAAAAGCAGAAATGATTCTCCGGACTCATGGCTCATTCCCTAGTTATTTAGAAGAAGCAACTTGGTTGTGCTGCTTCACTAACCGGTGCTCACTCACGCTGGAGAGGACAAGGAGGAGAGTGGCCAAGCTGGCAGAGGTGCTCGGTGCACCTCCAGGGGCAGCAGGGAAGCTTTGCTGCATAGCACCTACGCAGTGGCAGGATGCAAAGGGATCTCCTGATCTCTGCATTTGGCACTGGTTGAACAGGCAAGTTTCCCTCTCACACGAGGAGAAGGCAGTGATTGCTCAGACTCCAGGGGCACTGGGATCAGTCTGCCCACACTCCCAGCAATTCCCAGCTGACACCCGTGCCCAATTCTGCACCCTCTCTGCCCCGTGGTACAAGCTGGGCCCTGTGGATGCTGTCCTGCAGCTGCAGGGCCAGGGCTGAAGCCTCTCTGCTCTGAAGCCTAAATGTGGCTTGCAGGGAGAGCTCAGAAGGTGCTCTGCAGCAGGAGGAAGAGGCAAAAATTGGAGGAACTGGGGCAGGAAGGAACACGCAGTGGAATGACTGGGACTGGGGCTCAGTGGTGCCAGGATCAGGGGCCAGGCACAGCCATTCTTGTGCCTGTGGGACAGGCATCATATCAATGGGGCCAGAGGTGGCAGGAGGGGGAGACAGTACATTTTACGCTTCCGCTGAATTTGGGGGCTGCTTCCACACCACGGTGAGGAGCAGTTTTCCAAAACAGCCTCTGGCCCCAACCCACTTCCCCAGCCGTCCCTGTGCCCATGAGTGTCACCTCCATTAGGAGACTAGCACTCGGAGCTAGGATGCTAGTGCTAATGCTACACTTTTGTGATTTTAAAACAGCAGAGGGCATTGCACTGGGCATGGTTCACCTAACTCGTCACAGCCAGCAAATGGGATTTTGTTGGGCATCTGTGCTCAGGAACTTTATTTTCTCATCCTTCTTGCCCCTGGTTGCCAGGAGCAGGACCCGCTGGGATGCTGCAGGAAGCAAAGGGGCAGAAGCAGCACATCCCCTCACAGGGCCCTGCCAGCCTAGTCCACTGCCACGCACTGGGTGTGGCTGCTGTCCCACCAAACAAGCCTGTTCCTGTTGGGACAAGCTGGGCTCTGTGTTCCCAGTTACCGGACTCTTCTCCCAGTTGCTGCTCCCAAGAAGCGACTGTGAGCCCCATCAGACTGGAGAATGCTTTCTGGTTTAACAAACAAAGGTTCTTTCAATGTCTCGGACCCATTCAGAGTCAGGCAGGAGGAAATGAAAGTCTGCCATTTAGGTGAACTTACAGAGGAAATCTCCCCCTGGTGACTTGTGAGCTCCAGCTGGGCAAGAACAGCCGCAAGCATTTGGAACTGCAAACAGCATTTTGCTGGCTGGCATCCAGCAGCCCCCCAAGGCGAAACATAGACCACTCATCCTGCCAGCACTCACTCTTGCTTGCCTTACAGAGACTGGAATATTGGCAAGGAAAAGATGGGAGCAGAAAGCATATTCATTGCAAAAAACAGCTGCAGAAGGCAGAGATTTAACAGTTTCATAGTCTTGAAAGGCATTGGTGAGAAATGATCTCTACTGCTCCAATCTCCCACTTAATGAATCAGTTTTAAGGGCAGCACACCTTCTCACAAATCCTGCCCTAAGGGATGCAGCCAACACCTAGGTCAGTGAGAAGTCCCCAGGCACCAGTGCCATCCATGTGTGGCAAGGCAGGCGCCTCTGAGACAGGCTGGATACAAATCACTCAAGTTAATACATTCACCAAATACAAAACCAGGAAAAAAGCTGAGTAGGCTGTTTTGAAATACAGAATGACTAAAACAAACTCCACTTCATAAAGCCATGTGGCTGACACAAAGCAGCAGCAACATACCACCCACTGCAAACTGACACTTCCATTTCACTTCCCAAGCAGGACAAGGCTAAAGCCAAATCCACAAATGCACAGGCTTTCCAACTGGTTAATAGAATCACAGTTCCAACTACTAATTTTAAATAATTTTCACTGAAATCTGACTACCTGGATAGCAGGCAGTCCTAGGGTTGTTGTTTCCCAGGGATGCTGACTCAGGATGTAATCTGCAATGCCAGGAAAACATGCAAAGTCTGCTGCAAGCGCTGTCCCACCCGTCAAAATGGTGTCCCTATCTATGTTTACTAGGTAAACTTTCCAGCTCAATTCACTCCATCTGAATCTTTTCTGATTCTGTTCAAGCTGACTGCCTGACACAGGAGTCACTGTATATGGAGTCCCTTCTAAGAACAGACAGGCGTGACAGTGCTGTGTGGACTCGCAACTCTGGTCACCCATGCAGCTCAGCATCTCCAGGCAAATCCTGTTGGGTTCAGCATCACAAAGCTTCAACAGAGCTTCATGAGCCTCCACTGTGTATTTTTAGCAAAAGAAAATCTCAAAAACATAAATAAGCAACTGCAGGAAGCTTGCAAAAGAACACAAAAGCACAGCATCACATCAAAACATTTCAGAGTTTGTAAAAGGAGGCTTTAGCTGGCAGTGGCAGGGTAAGAGAAAGATACACCAAAAGAAAAAGCCAATCCACTCCTGCCACTCACCTCTGACCCTCAGAAGCATTTCTGCTCCCAGGGAAGGTGCACAGGAAAAGCCAGGGGCCATCACAAACTGGAAGCAGCTTCTCACACAAGCACAAAGTGAGGCTTGCGAAAAGCAGAGGCAGCTCAGTGCTGGAGCCCTAAGAGCCTGTCCCACAGTGCCAGTGATTTCCCCATCCCGACTTCCCAATGGCCATGCCTGCCACAACACCTAAACCTCCTGCCATCTGAGGCTGCCACCACACTGCCCTCGTGGTGCTCATCCTGCTGAGACAAAATGAGAGGACGCTCACACAAGCAGCCCAAAATCCACTCAGCCTGATGTTATAATAAATCTAGAGACTGCTCTAGCCTCCCTGGCCCAAAGGGAGTGATGTAGGGAGGCCCCAAGGAACACTTTCCCAATACTAGAAGTGTTGGGAAAACTCAGGAAGCAATGCCTCGCAGGGTCAGAAGTGCACTCGTGCATCCCTACAGGGGCTGCAAACGGGACGACACCACACTCCATCCAAGAAGGTGGGAACAGGGATACAAAACAGGGCTGCTGCCACAAAGGGCAGCCCTGGGGGACTCAGGCAGGACAGACTGGGGAAACCCTATTCTTCAGGAAGGAATTGGAAAAGGAAATAGGAAGGAGGTAAACTAGTCTCTTGGACAGGCCTGAAGAGTGATCCAGCCATCTGAATCACCCTCCAGAGAGCTTCACTGGGAAAACAAGCAAAATCCACCTGTATACCTTAAGCCAGGCATCAACCTCTGACATTTAGTTTAGTGAAAATGAAAGCAAAAACAGATAGCAGCAGTTGGAAAAAGGCTCTCCCCGAACAGAACCAAAAAAAACATTTCCATCACCCTGGCTGAGAGCTGGACATTGCTATCCATCCACTGAGCCATGAGCACGCCCGCACTGCCACACTCAGACAATCCTCACGCAAAAGAAAAGCTGGAAAAGAGCAGCAGAGCTCAAAGAGAGGAAAAAAAAAACAAACAACCCTCTCTTTTCAGGGCCCCGACCGAAAAGGGAAGGAAGGGCCCATCAGCCACACCAAGCCTTGGCTGGGAAAAACAACATCAGCTCCACCCCAGACAATGTGAGAGCAAGTTCCCCCACGCCAGGCTGTGAAGCAGGGCTGGACCCCAGCCCCACACGGCAGCTCCAGGGCGGGCAGGCAGCTGCATCCCACAGCTCGGCAAAGCAGTCATTTCCTCTGAAGGTAATGAAAATAATTTCCCATCAGCTAAACTTCAGAGCTGTGGCAGCAGCTTTTCAGATGGCACCAGACAGACTCAAGTCATGGCTCAGGCCCACGAGAGGGGACGGGGCAGCCCCCATGTCCCTTGCCCACCTGGGTCTCCCAAGCAGCCATGTCACTGGTCAAAGTGGTCCCTGCCTCTTGCTGCCTCCAGCCATTGCTCCCCTAGGAGAGTTTAAAGAAAAAAACTCCTTGGGTCTTCCTAGAAATATCCTAGTCACAAAAAACCCCAAAAACCTGCCCTCCCAAAGTCTGGTATACATTTCATTTGGCTGATCTACACTTGTGAAGTTGCATACCCCCACAGATGTTAACTATGCCAAGGCAAGGGAAGCCGGCTACATGGGCTCATCTCCTGTCCTGGGCAGGCTTGCACATGGTCTGGCATCTGCAACTATGGACCCCAAAGGAAAAAAGGCTGAAAAAAATGAGGATGCATCACATATGCTGGCAACATTGGGTCCGCCTGATTAACTCAGGAACTACTACAGCCAGAGAAAAAAAATTGTTAACCCAATCCCCAGCACTGACACTGGAATGTGGCATCTTTAGAACAAAATATAAAGAAAGGGAGACAGTCTTGTTGATGGAGGGTACTTCTGGGAGAGAAGCAAAGTCCTCCTTGGTGGCTCAAATCCAGTGCACGCTCACTGAGGCGGCTTTGAACTGTCTGCCTTTGAGCCAGGCAATCTGCATGTCATTAGCTCTTCCCACCCGCCACAAAATTAAATTCCAGGCTCTCTTAACAGCAAACTACAAACAAACAAACAAACAAACATGGATCAGAAAAAGGCTGAGCAGCCATCAGCCACAAACCCCCCACTATGCAGCAGGATGGGATGTGTGGACAGGAGCCCTCCCAGCTCGAGCAGCATCTCGGGCACGTCTCTGCCAGGGCCAGCCCCAAATCTTCAGGCAATCTCCCTTGCCCCATCCCATCCTGCCTGTGGCATGTGCACCTGGATTCCAGCACTGCCCCAGGGCTGGGGTGCACTCCCCAGATAGGTGGGGGAGCACCGGGTGCCAGGTGGGGTGGAGGTGTGTCTGTCTGTCTGTCTGTCTGTCTGAAACTCTGCCAGTGCTTGTGCACCCCAAAAGGATGGGCTGCTGCTGGCATCAGGGAGCACAGGAGGCGAGGACAGCAGGAGGGCATTCCATGCCTGGAGAGATGGCTGCTGCTTCCTTCGCTGCCCTGGAGCACAGAGGTTTGTGGGAACCCATCCCATAAAGGCCTTTACAGGGCCACTTCCAGATTCAGCAGGACAGGTTTGCAGGTAAATTGTCTCTTTGCCCTCAAAGCAAATCCAGAGACACCCCAGGTGGAGCAGGTGACAAAAGCAAATCTCTTTCAAACATGTGCAAAGGCCTGGGGACTGCCCCGAGTTCCCGGCAGTTCAGCAGCAGCTGGAAGCCTGCTGGAAGGGCTGTGCCTGGTCATGCCCCCTGTCATGGCCACTCCTCAGTGGAATCAGCACCTGCACTGTAAATGCAATCCACCCCTGGCTCACCAGGCACCTGTCCTTGCAGGCAGGGGCTGCACAAAAGAAAACACTGATCCAGTGGGGACAGGCTGGGCAACAAGATCTTCTCCAACCCAGAGAAACGGAAGCAAGCTGGACATTGACACTGCTCCATCCACATGCCCCAACACCCCAAATCTTTGGCCCCTCACTGCAGTACTGCTATGGACTGGCTGGGTTTGTCCCCAAACCCAAATCCCCCTTGTGCCCTGCAGAGAAGGGTGCGCAGGAGGGAGCGCAGCAGTGGCTGGCTGGAGAGCAGTGTCCACTGGTGAGGAAAGGAGGTGAGCTGTGGAGCCCAGCTCCTCCTGCTTGTGTGTGAGGCCATCAGACCTAGAGCACCTCCCTGCTGAGGACTGTGCACCTCCAGCACCCTGCCCTTCGGGGTGGGGAGGGCCCTCCAGACCGGGACAATGCTCCCTATCTGCTGCATGAAGTCAGACTAGCATGCTCCACACCAGAGGAGGAAAGTGAAAGAGCTTAACTGAATTCTGCGTCCAAGTGCAGTTTTGGAAGCTGCAAGTTATCTGTCTCTTTCCAAACACAAACTTGGCCCAATCTCCAAAGAAACTAGCTATTGCTTCAGATCAATGCTGGCAGAGAAACAAGCATGTTATAAAACACTACATGCATGAGACAGAAAACTTTCCTTTTCTCCTTTGTCTGTTGTGCTTTGTCCTTGAAACAGCTGCTCTCCAGCACAGCACAGTACCTTTCCAAGCTACTTTGTGAACCTAATTAACACTCCTTGACCTCCACTTCGACCAAATAAGAGGATGCTAGTGATATTTTCCTCACAGAAGCTGCTCCCTGCCTGCCAAGGAAGCCTGTGCTTCAGAGGTATGATGTGCTCCCTGCCACACAGATAGCTGTGGAGCTGTCAGTGGTGTTGCCAAGATCACACATCTGCTCCCTGCCAAACATCTTAAGCATATTCTTGGGAGACGTTTAACAGTTTCTCAAACCCTCTTTTGAAGCCAAGAAAGCTTAAATTTGAGCAAACTTTTTCACGTGTTATCTCCCCCTGCCCTCTCCATGCTCTTCTCTGAGTCTCTGTTTTACTTTTTCAAAAGAAGGCAGTAGAGGGACACAACACAACCCCAGCTTGTTTCTGTGAGCAATGCAATGCCTCCAGCACCCAGGCAGGCAGGAAGGAGCAGAGAACGGCTATATAAAACAGGTTTTAAAAAGGCAGGTCCAGATGAGAGAGGAAAGGGAGATGCTACATGTAAAGCAAATGTTATCTTCACTGTCTGGTATTGCAAGTGACCCCGCAGACTCAGAGGCCTCCAGTTCCTGGGGCAGAAACTCCCCATGGCAAGATGAGAGCCTACGACTGCAGGTGGGCAATGTGACAGATGACCAGGCCCCAGGCACGGCACACCTACCAAATCCCTTCAGCACTGTCAGCACTAGGAGTCACCCTAAAAATTGGTGGGTTTAGCATCTCTTAGGTTTTCACCCTCTTGCCTCAATTTTGTCCTGCAAGGATTCTGCCAGCAGTAACACATCTTCTACCTCTGCCCACAAAATGTCCACATATACAGGGCCTCAAACTGTATTATTTATTAATTCCATCTCAGGCAGCACATAACCTCTAAACACTTTTGTAATACAGACCATAAGCATCACTGCTGATTTTACAGGCTCAAAGCATCAGAAACCCCTCATCACTTATCTTCAGCACCAAGAGTTTAGAGCACCTGCTTGTACTGACTACACAGGCATCAGAAGCAGTGCATTGAAGAACAGCCTCGGTAATAGGTCCTCTCCTCCCTGAATGACAGCTATCCAAAGGAGTTTTTTCTTTAGATCCTTGTATTTTTTAAAACATGCCTCACTAACATGGAAGTGGGAAGCACCAGTTTATATCCAGAACTCTTTGACATCTTGGAAAAAGAGTTCTTTTCCTTGTAAGCCCAAGATACCCAAGTAGAAGAACTTGGGGGTGCTGGTGGGTGAGAGGCTGGACATGAGCCAGCCATGGGCACTCCCAGCCCAGAGAGCCAAACGTGTCCTGGGCTGCATCCAGAGCAGCGTGGGCAGCAGGGCAGGGAGGGGATTCTGCCCCTCTGCTCTGCTCTGGGGAGAGCCCACCTGGAACCTGCATCCAGCTCTGGGCTCCCAGCACAGGGAGGACATGGAACTGCTGGAGGGAGTCCCGATGATCAGAGGAGTGGAGTACTTTCCCTATGAAGACAGGCTGAGAGAGTTGGGATTGTTCAGCTTGGAGAGGACAAGGCTCTAGGGAGAAAACAAAGCTGGAGAGAGACTTTTGACAAGACAGGGAAAGATAGTGACAGGACAAGGGGCAATGGCTTTTAAGTGCAGCAGGTTTAGATTAGATGCTAGGAATAAATTCTTTACTGTGAGCGTGGTGAGGTACTGGAATGGGTTGCCCAGGGAAGCTCTGAATGCCCCATTTCTGGAAGTGTTTGTTCAAGGCCAAGTTGGATGGGTCTCTGAATGACCTGGTCTAGGTAAAGGTGTGCATGCCCACACCAGGGGTCAGGATTAAATGATCTTTAAGGTCCTGGAAGGGACCTTAAAGATGCAATCCAATCCAATCCAATCCAATCCAATCCAATCCAATCCAATCCAAACCATGGTATCCCAGGAAAAAGCCATTTTTAAACCTTAGTGAAAATGAGTACATCTCTAGTGGTTTGTCCTTTGGACAATTCACAGTTCATACATTAACCTACACTTTTGTTTTGTGAATATCCATTTATTACTAGTGTACAGAGTTATCAATTTTCTGATTTTATATCTGGGCATGAAAAGCTATTAAGACAGACATATGACTACAATATTTACCACACTTGGGTGAACTTTCTGAGAAGAAGCTCATGGCAAAAACGGCAAGAGCATATCTTTTATGTTTGCCATCCCAGCCACCCCTGGTGTCTAAATGGGGGTTAGAATTGGCTAAGGAGACAGCTGTTCTCTAAAATAACCTCCATAAATACTTGCACTCACCAGGGCAGGACTTGAAAATTACTTCCCTGAAATATAGGTAAGCCTGTCTATGCAATTCAGCTTTGCAGACTTCTACTGCATTAAAATGAGCTCTTTTGGAAATGGATCTTTCAGCTGAAGAATTTGACCCCTTGTGCATACCCTCCTTAAACCAGCAGGCATGTAACTACCCCAATACCAAAATACCAAAAAACCACATGGAAATAGAAAGAAGAAACACATTTGACTGGTTTGAAAGTGCTTAGGCCAACACTACTTCTTGAGAACAAATTTTTATTAAAAAAACCTCAACCAAAACCAATACCACAATACTGTTCTGCATCTCCTAAGGAATGTAACAATTTGGGGAATGGACACCTGCAGGAAATACCTGGATTTAGTTGCTTTTGGACTTCTTAGAGAAACCAGAATTTCTCAGAATTCTTGAGATTTTACTGCAGCAAGCACATTCTGCTTCCTGATATCCCATTTAAGATACTCATTAGCATGCAGCTCTAAACTGAAGCATAAATCCAAAATGCTTATTTTACCTTGTATTAGAAAATTGCATAGTCTTTAAAGGCTTTCAGCTTGAAGCTGAATTATAGTATTACCCCAGTCCTGATTTGTTCTTTTCAATTATAAATAACAGCAAGTGAACCATAAAAGCACATTTAAAATTTGGCAGCATCTGGTAAGAGATTAAACCTCATTCAGCTAATGCATTTGTTGCAGGGCCAGACAGCAGGGATTGTAAACTACTCTCTAAAGACTGCTAGGAAGAAAACTGTGGGCCTCTGAAATGAGTACCTGGCTATTTTACCATACAAAAAGCCTGAGCAGTTCAGTCACACATATCCTGTGTGAGTCATCACATGCTTCCCAACAACGACGGGGGAGGGGCAGGCAGGAAATTAAAACCCCAGAATCATGTATGTTACAATAAATGTTGGTTTGTTGAGGAAATGGAGTTTTTGAAGCTACCTGTTGCCATCAGACCCTTTCCCCATGCTTATGGGAGTACAGGAATCACAGGATGATTCCTGCTTTTTATGTTCATATTGATAAGTGAGTTTTGAGCTCAAAAAGGAGTATTTCTGAGTTCTGGGTGGGGAAATTACATGTCAGAAGTGTCCACAAAGTGCACACCCTGTATTCTTCACGGCGGCCTTAGAGACACATAAGATGCTGCTCAGGGGAGACTCAGCTCTGACCAACGTGAGAGGCATGATACAATTGTTTAACAAATGCTGTTTGCTACCAAAACCTGAAAAAAACAGAGAAAAAAAAAAAAAGAACAACAAACAGTTTCTCACCTACATGCTGGCTATAAATCTTGACGCCTTGACGGTGCCAGGCTGCATGTGACTGCACCACCCCACAAATACTGAAGTAACACAGCTAGAAAACATTTGCCTGCTCTATTGTAAAGAGCTACTTCTTCCGTGGCCCTGTTGCTCTCTTGACCATCTGTAACCACTGCGACCAGCCTCATGTGGCCTTTGGCAGATTCAGTGAACGGCACTGAGGATGCTACAAAGATGATTTAAAACATCTTAAATGATCCTTCAGCAACCAACTCCAATAACACTTTGAATCTTGGGGTCACTAAGAGCATTTCTCTAAACTCCAGGCATTTCCAAAGCACATGACTCACTCCTGACAGGATCAGACTAAGTGGAGACCATTCAAAGCAAAGCCATATTCATAAAGGGTTGCCACATCCACTCTCTGAGGACAGGCTTGCACAGCCACTTTCAGCATAAGTGATGTAGGGGAAAAAAAGCGAAAGATACGAATAAAAAACAAGAACACAAAACACAGGACAGTTTCTTTTAGTGACCTCAAAACCACCTTCCTAAAATAACAAAACAGTTGTTTGTAATTCAGATGCATTGATCCATAAAGAGCTGACCAGCAAGCAGCAAGAGAAACTATGATTTTTTTCTGTCGGTTCCGTAAACGGAAAACCACAGGTAGCTCCTCTGAAGTCTCTTCCCCCGATGTGATCTCTGGTAACAGAGGTACCTATGCTGAAAATGGCACACTTGGCTCAAGGGCTCAAGGTGTGGCCAGACTACTGTCAACCTGGGATGCCAGCAGGCCATGGTAACAGCCCTGCCATCTGCACAAGAGTGTCTGTTCGAGGAGCAGCAGTTACAAGCAACAAGTTGGGTGCGAGAGCCTTCTAAAGGTACCAAAAAAATCTGAAATTCCCCTTGTCCCCAGCTCTGCCTTGTGACAAATCTAGCAGATCAAAACAGCTCCAGCTCATCACATAGTAAAAATGAGACCACCAGCAGGCTGCAAACCCGCCGAGATCCTGCCAGCATGCCAGCACCCAAGCGGTCGTGGAAAAAGCCTATGGGGAGCACAGCTCCAGTGCAGATAAAACACACGCCAGGCTGCCACGTATCACGGTACTGCATCACAGGACCAAATATGTCCAGTGGAAAGCGCCGCTGGGATACATAACAACTGTGCTCATGACCCTGCCTCGGAGCTCATTTTAAACCCGTGCCGCTCATTCAGCAGGTCCGCGGACAGAGAAAGGCTGCGAAAAGCCTGCACAGCGCAAAAAGCCCTCCTGAGCTCGCATTGCGCAAGAGCAGCATTTTGGGTAGAGTTCCGAGAGGAAATTACCCAACCCCGAGGACAACCAGAAAGAAACCTAGCCGGGCGGGGTGGGAGCGCTTCCCGAGCGCCCAGGGGCTCCGCTCGCCGCCGCCGTGCCCGGGCAGCATCCGCGCCGCGCTCCCCTGCGCACCGGCTCCCCGGGGATTCTCCCACAATCCCCCTCCGCCGCCGGCACACCCGGGAGCGGCGGCGCCGCTGTCACAGCGCGCCCGCTCCCCGGGCGAGGCACCCACGGCGCACCGGGAGCCGGCGGCGGCCGCCCGCGCCTCCTCCCCGCGGCCCGGGCGGCGTCGGGCACCCGCGGGCGGCGGGCCCCCGCCCGTCCCCCCGCAACCCCGTCGGGACGGCACTCACC